>NC_070592.1:14947250-15149750 GCF_027409825.1 Scomber japonicus
AGAGCGCCTAGTGTGGTCAATCCATTTTGACTCTTAATGTGCTCCTTTCCCGTAAAAAGATGTTTTTTTCTGTGCAGTTTACATATTGTCAATATTCTGTCTCCAATTTAAATGGTTTCAATTCTCTTTCACTATACAAGACGTAACTCAGAGCTCCAGCAGCCTTCCAGGGAAATACAGACAAAATACTCACCTGTATTTGATCAGTTCAAAATATAAACAGGACCAGTGTTCATTTGCTGAGGATGATGTTCATTAATCCGTAACGCTGGTCTAAGGTCAAAGGTTTTCCTCATGTTTGAATTGGAACAAATTGAACTTTCTAAACTGAACAAACAAACACTTTTTGTTTCATCTAGAGAAATAATACGGTGGTACTCTTAACAGAAAACATTACAATACATTATAACAAGGGCTGCAACTAACAATTATGTACTGTATATAATTATTCTTGAATAATCAATTAGTGTGCTTTTGTGAAACAGAAAAATTGACATTGACAATTTCTCAGAGGCTATGATGTCTTCAGTTTGCTTGCTTTTTCTAATAACAGTCCCAAACCAAACTATATTTAATTTAGTGTCATATACTGTAGAGAAAAAGTGATATCAGAGGGTGAAAGTAGAGAATTTTGGGCATTTTTGCTTGAAAAATCACTGAAATTATTAAGTCTTTATAATAGTTGATTCATTTTCATTTGATGGACAGCAAGTGGGTTTTCTTTATAAGTAAAACAACAAACAAAAAAGAGGTGCAATAACCTCTTACAGACCAACATTTTAGCAGATTTCTGACTTGCTCGGCTCTGCAGCGTCTGCCAGAGAGAAAGAGTGAAATAGACCAAAATAACAAAACACACTTTCTATGAATGAATCCATTACTCTTCAGTCCTGGTCCTCCAGGTGTAGAGCACTGCTGGGTTTCTATTCGAGCACCTGGTAAAACAGCGTTCACCTGCTGTCCCACATGCGACTTATTTCTGGATTCGCTGGCTCAGATGAAAACCAGCAGGGCCATAGAGTCCTGAGGAGCAGGATCAAAAACCACTGAAGTAATTCAAGGTCAGCGTCCAGCGAGTAGTATCTTTGTGCAGGCTGAAATTCCAGTAAAGTAGGTTTATTTTTTTCCGATTGCTGTATTTCTGTATTTCAAATCAATGTACTACACACTGTGAGGAACAAAATGATGTAGTGAAGCACTTGATATGAAGCTTTGAAGATGATAACTTAATCATATTTTTTAAAAGGTAAAGGTAGGCCATTTAAAAGGCTAAAGGGTACAGTAAGTCAAAGTCCTTGACCGCCAAAATGATGACACTTTTACAGACTGGACTCTCTAGATTTAAGAGATATTGAATGATGGTCGTAACATTTTATTTCCCCCCAAATGCCTATGAATTGTTCTGAAGATGAACTCTCCAGTCACAAAGGAAAAGCCGCCCCTCAAGCTTCAGAGATGATGCTGCTGCAGCGAGCTCCGGCACAGATCACACAGTATTTCGGGATGTCGGGCGAAAGCGGTTTTGCTACCCAAACACTGATCGTTACTACCAGCCATTACCATGGTAACCAGTCGTCATTCCGTCGCTACCTAATTCCTCTCCCTTGTTGGTTTGTTGACAGGCAGCCTTCCCCAAATCAATCCCAGGTTGCATCGCTGCAGCATCTATCGCAACTTCACAGAGAACATTCTTTCTTTTTCTTTCAGTCTTTCTCTCTCCACCTCTCCTCTGTCTGTCTGTCCCTCTCTTTCTTTTAACCTCTGACTGTATTTTCTGACTCTGCCTACTTTTTTTTTACTCTCCCCTCGTTGTTTCTTTTTAAGTGTGTCTAAAAAAGACACAAATGTTTACATGTTGTTGACATGCTTCAGTATTTGGGTTAAAATACTTTCTGCCTTACTAACTTTTTTCTGTCCTAATGCAACAATTTTCTCCAGGGTGAATTTGGTCGTTTTATTAATCATACAGTCGGCGAATCCAGTGATGTCTGTGTTTCCCATGTCCCCCTCTTAGTTAAAATTAAAGGGAAAACCTGCCCTTTTTTCCTACCTTCAAAACTAGTATAACAATAATTATAAAAGACGGCTGCAATTAAGAAATATTCTCATTATAATAATCTGCTGAGTATTTTCTAAAATAACCAAGATTGTCTGTCTCTAAAATGTCACAAAACTGTATGACCAACAGTCTAAAACCTAAAAGTCTAAAAGTCTAAAATCACACGAGACAAAAACCGCTACAACTCATTTGAGAAGCTGAAACTCGATCATGTTTGTAGAGAGCACAACTGTAAACTGCTGGACGTCACAGAAGTTGTAGGTCTACTTTAATGTGTCTGCCAACCATCTGTACTGCCTGCCGGGATCTGGGTGCATACACATTTAAGTGTAAATAAATATAAAGAATAATGATCGTCTCCATAAGAAGCATCAGTCCCACCTTCATTTAATGTCAGATACTTTAACTGTAACAACTTTTCTGTTAATATTGGTTGTAAACTACAGTGATTCTACTCACATCTAAGTGGAAACATAAAAGCATCTTCATTCTTTGTTTATAATTACATCTTAGACATCGTTCGGAAGACTCATCCCTTCAGAATGGGGCTTTTGTCTCTCTGTCTGTCTCTGTCTCGCTCTCGCCCCACTTCAAGAACGCCAAATGAAGACCATATTAGCAGTGATGTACACACAAGTGATGTCATCTTCCCTCAAAACCCTCATTGATGCGAGGGGACAGATCATAATCACCATGATAGATAACTACAACCTTCCAGGGTGAGTGTGCTTGTGTGTGTGTGTGTGTGTGTGCGTGTGTGTGCGCAAGCGTGCATGTGTGTGTGTAAGCAGAGAGAGAGAGAGAGAGAGCAGGCAACGCAGTGATCGAGAGAGACCGATGGAGAGGTATGGGGAGAGTAAGAGAGGGGGACCGCAGAGATTTAGGGTGCGAGTGTGTGAGGGAGCAAGATTAAGAGACAGAGAGGCAGCAAACAAGAGAATAAAAGAGAGAAAGACAGAGGAAGAACGAGAGAATGAAATAGAGAAAGAGACAGAGTTGTCTAGCACTCTATCACACCAAACAAGAGTAATTTTAAGGCCTTAGGGGTCTTTCACACACTTGATGGATGGTTTTGTGTGTATGTGTGTGTGTGTGTGTGTGTGTAAGAGAGAGAGAGATAGAGAGGAGAAGTGCCAGTGTATGTGTCATTGCTGCCTCCAGTGGCAGAAAGGCGTAAAATTATAAAAAAGATGACTGATGGCTTTGTACTGAAATGCATATCCTCCTAATTTGTTCATATGTAACACACACACACACACACACACACACACACACACACACACATTTCCAAATATACAAGCACATATATACACAGCAATATATCTAATCTATATCTTACTTAGATGTACAGATTAACATATACATCCTATCTTTTTGTAAAAATGGTTTTGCAATAATCTATGCTTCTATACTATCTGTAGTTAGTGCACTTGTATGTATTGTAACCCACATGGACTTATAACACACCTAAATATACAGCAGCAGTAGTGAAGCACTTGACAGACTTACATAACCTAACCTAACCTCTAACCCATACTGCAAACAAAAAATAAACTTTGCCTCCTGTCATATATTCAAAAAACAAAATCTGGCACATAAAAAAAACACAGCTCAAGTCTTTTATCATCCAGCCAGAAAAAAAAGAAACATTTAAAAAAAAAAAACATTTCACTTGAGTCTAAATCATAAAAGGGACTACGTCTTCAGTCATAACAAACAATGCCTTCTCTTCAGGGAGATGGTTATACCTGTCTGTTAGCTGAGTGTAACTTGATACACATTGATAGCTTTGCCTTTTGGTTTAATTCAGTTAAATACAAAATCAAAAAACATTATACAAAATAAAGATTTCATCACACCAATCAAAGTATACCCTTGCATGTAACAGGCATATTTACATGTCTGTTAGAATAAAATAATCTGATTTATATTTGGATGCTCCTCTCCCAAATCACCTGTGATGGCCAAAACTGCTGTAAACCAATATACAGTACTACAGTAGTTACATAGTATATTGTAGAGTGTATTTGTTGTCTTTTTCCTTACATTCTCACTTATTAAACATATATGATAAACTGTGAACATGCTCTGCAACTCTGGGAATGCCAATAATCCAAATTTGGGCTGTTATTGTGAGCTGCATTTGTATGTATCTTCTGACATATTAAAGACTTAATGATTTGTTGATCAATTAAGAACATAATCAGCAGATGAATCAACAATGAGTTAGGGTTTTTTTTTGCAACCGCAGTACACACACTTATTTAGTTTAGAGCTGCAATGATTAGTCAATTAACAGAAAATTCATTGCCAACTATTTTGATAACTGATTCATGAATTCTATACTGTACTATTGTATTCTGCTGAATTCAAGGTCTCTCTGTGTGTGAAGTTGTCTAGAAGTCTATAATTTTCTGGCTTAGTTGTACTGCCACTGGCCCAAAACTCTGCTCATTCATCAAAATGTCTCTTTTAAACAATCCCCTCTGTCTTATCCTCTCTCTGTCTCTCTCTTGCACTCTCTCTCTCTCTCTCTCTCTCTCTCCCTCTGCGTCATTCTCTCCTCCTCTCGTTTCTCCCTGCCTCCCTCCTTTCTTCTCTGCTCCCGCTGTCTCTCTCTGGCAGTGTCTTAATTTTCACATCAAAGATGCTTTCTTGGCACGACTGTCAAAAATCAACAATATTTCCTAAGCTGCTCTGAATGTGGTGCTGTTTCGCACAATTGAATCAAAACGGTAGAGAGAATTGAGAAAGGAAGCAGATTATGTCACGCTCTAAAAAGAAAAGGTTCTTTACGATATAAGTAATTGCTTTTTGGCTTGTATTAACAGTAAAACCACTTAAGGATTGTTTTAATTGCAGAGGCAAGAGCTTTTTGGTTCTTCTGTGGAGAAACTTTGTTTGTAATGGCACTAAATAAAACCATCCTGGCATCATGCAACACAAGAACTCTCAAATATTCACATCACATGAATTTTATGTTTTTCTTTAACTCTATGAAAATATTTGTTTTTTCTCATTCCCTGTCTCTGTCTTTCTATGAATCTATGAATATGTTTCTATTTCTTTACTTTTCTGTGCATTTTTCTGGTTGTTTCTATTGTTTCCTGACTATCTATCTGACTATCTGAATCCCAGTCTCTGCCTCTCTTTGAGCTGTGGTAGGAATTTGTAATTATTTTTCCTTCGAAACTCATAAAACATGTTCAGCTACAGCCCTGTGACACACACACACACACACACACACACATACACGCACATATCGGTCTTGTCCTGTTTGTAATTATCAATCCATTTGGGGATTTGAGGATTTTCTCTGTAAAACTTAAAGGCTTGTTTTTCTGTTGAACAAAACCACATCAGAAAGCACACACACACACACACACAAGAAGACACACAAATGATGAAACGCATATACAAAAAGACTTCATTGTCTAACGTGGAAATTATATGCACAACCTCACGCACTTATACACACACACACACACACACACACACACACACACAGGCGCCATGAAAATCACCAAGGGGTGGAAGCCACAATGTTTGAAGATAAGATTTCTTTTCTTCTTCTTCTTCTTTCTTGCTCTTCTTCTTCTTTGTTTGTGTATGCGCATGTGTGTGTGTGTGTGTGTGTGTGTGTGTGTGTGTGTATGTGTGTGTGTTGCTCTTAGGCCTCTTGTGATAAAGGAAGTTGGAGGAATTCAACTTTATGAAACATATTTGTCACAAATTGACACACTGCGCTAACTTATAGTGCATACTTTATAGTATTTCATGTACACAAACTCATACACACACAAGCTCCTGTAAACTGTCAGGGAAACTTTCCACAGAGATTACATCCCATAATGCATCACAACAAAGTCCTATCACAGCTGAGAATAATCATGATTCAACATACAGACTGGATTGAACTCTTACCTCATTGATTCAGGAATTACTTACAACATATCCAACATATCTGACAATACGTAAACATACTATCACATTCATTTGAAGACATAGTGCAATTTGGTTTTTCTTGTTATGTTGCAGCACATAACAAGAAACTAAATCTGAGTAGTCCTGACCATAAGAGCACCTTGTTTACGGTAAACTGTGGTGTTCTCCTGCAGAAGTAGACTCGTCTTTTTAATGAAAATTGAATTTTGAATAGTTTTGGTTAAAATTTGTTTTTAAAAAACTGAATGACTTTCTGTGAGAGAGAATAGGATACAGATGTTTTGTGGAGGGAGTGATTATTGAAGTAGCTTTCTGTGAACACCTGACATTTCCAAGCCAGAAAGAAAAATGCTCTTTTCAAATTTAATTCCAAAGTTGGTCAAACTGAAGTTTCCAGAGCTTAAGATAACCGAAGATGCTCCTGTGCAGGATGGTTGGATGAGGCATGACCCTTTGAGAAAGAAACATAGTGCGGCACTGCAGTAACACACACACTCACACACACACACAAACACAAATACAAAAACTGCACTCACAGCTTTGCTCTCTGGAGATATAAAAACACACAACGTATTTCTATAGTGTGTCAGTGCGAGTTTAAAAACCCATTCGTCATCTTTGTCCCACGTTTCCCTAAAACAATGACACACACTTTTGTCCCAACATTGTGATGAATACACAGCATGCACGCACAGACACAAAAGGGAGGCCGTGTGGCTTTTTTGATGACGCTAAGAATCTTACTGAATTAATTATATTGCTTCAAAATATATTATTAGTAGACCAGAAAATAAAACCCAAACCTAAATTAAAGATCAGACATTCTGTACGCTGTGTTTGTGAGCGTGTGCATGTACAGTGTCTGTTTCATCAAATCCTCAAAGAACAGCTGATATTTGTAAAGCATGGTTTGAAACATTTTGGTTTTGTGGAGATATTTGTGACAAAAATGAGAGAAAACTGTCTTCTTTGAATTATTCATGGGATTTTACACATGACGATAACAATTCAGAGCAGCCACCATTACTTTCATTATCGATTCATCTGTAGATTATTTTCTCAATTATTCAATTAGTTGTTTGGTCTACAAAATGTCAGGAAAGAGTGGAAAATGTTGACCACTGTTTCGTAAAGCCCAAGATGACATCCTAAAAAGTCTTGTTTTGTTCACAAGATATTCAGTTTACTGTCATAGACACCAGAAGAAACCAGAAAACATTCACACTTAAGAAGAAACAGAGAATTAGGACATTTTCCTCTTAAAAAACTCAAAAAAGTTGGTAATTAAGTTAATAGTTAGCAATTAATAGATTAATTGATTCATCATTGCAGCTCTACAAGACAATTAAACAAACCAGTCGTTAGAAAATGAATTGGTTTCAGTCATTTTTCAAACAAAATGCTAAACACATGATAGTTCTGGCATGTGAAGATTTGCTTGTCATATGTGACATATTTGACTGTTCGTCAGACAAAACAAGAGTTTCTATTTTTTAAAGGCCCCATGAAATGAAAAATAGATATTCCCATGTTTAATATTGTGTCCAATTATCTCTTGTTATATGCCTAATATATGTCAAAAATCTGTGTCAGAGTATTTTCACATACAAATTAACAGTTTCAAATGTTTGATGACTCATCATGCACACAGGGGTGTTTACTAAAGTCCTTCCAATCAAATGTGACTTTAGATGAGTAGTGAGCCACACGGATATATAAAACTGCACTTCGCCATTTGTGGGTTGTAGTACCAACTGTGCAATATGGGACAGAGAGGAAGAGATGTTTGCTTGAATATCAGTGGACAA
The DNA here is from genome assembly GCF_027409825.1 of Scomber japonicus. Lineage (NCBI taxonomy): Eukaryota > Metazoa > Chordata > Actinopteri > Scombriformes > Scombridae > Scomber > Scomber japonicus. The sequence goes on from NC_070592.1 coordinate 14,955,063, forward strand.
AAACACTAAAATAATGTGGCTGCTGACGTCTAATTAATTCATCTCTCCCTGGTCCTCCTTCTGATCTTACAACAAGTGAGCAGGTGTGTATGTGGAGCCAACAGTCCTCTGTACTGTAGCTTTATCTATCTCTGCAGCACCATACTGTGCTAAACTTGAAGCCCCGCCCAATGTTTTAAGCACTCCAATCAGATGTAAACAATTTAATATATATTCTTCTAGTAACTGTAAAGCAAACAAATATTCTGTTTCACTGGGAAATACACCATAGAAGATAAAGATGCCCTAATTGAGAAAGTAATCAGCAGATTCATTGATAACAAAAATCAATCATTAGTTGCGTCCCTGTTTGATCCTGTGAGAACCTGAAAGCCTTTTCAAGTCTGTGTCATGAAAGTCCTCAAACTTTATGATATTGCAAAATGAAATGTCTGCCCCATGCCCATTCCCCATATATTATTAAAAAAGATAAATAATATAATGACTTTAGGGATTATTTGAGCATGTTTTCATAGCGTTTTGTTGTTTCTTCTGCTCCTTAAACAAAACATTTTGCTTCCTGTGCACCACAGCCTTTTAATAAATCATTTTTTCTCCTTAATGGATAGGCCAAAGCATTCTGAGTTGCACCTGCTAAAGTCATTATAAGGATCCTTTTGGTATTTGACGATTTAACAGCCAACTATAAACAGTATGACAGAGCAAGAGAATGAGAGGAAAAAGTAAGACATAAACCACAAGAAATAAAAATACCTCTTAATAACTTGACTCGAATAGCATTTTATGTTCATGATTTAAAATGTGTGTTTCAAAGTTTTATATATTACATTGCAATTCTGGGCATTTAAATGTGGCTGAGTGTAACAGTAGATTATGCATGAATTGTCACCAAAAATAACAAGAAACTCATTCAATTGAGTTATAGCTAAACTGAATGTTAATCACAAATCAATAAGTTTAATAATGATTAAATAAGTTTCAGTATTACAGAGACTTTCTACTATGAAAATACTTTTCCATGGCAGGTACATTACAGCTTTCTCATAATCTGGAGATCAACATGGGTCATGCTGAGTCCCTACATAACACAAGTGCTATTATATTTTAATGAGACCGGGTCCCAGGGTGAGACCACATTCACTCAGATTGGGTCCCACATGCAGGAGAATTAATATGTTTTAATGAGTTGGTGCCAGACAGAGTGACTACATTTATTCATCTTGGCTCCCAGGTTGAGATCTGAAAAGACTCAGGCTCAATGACTTCTGCCCTGGTCGAGTATGCTCCACACGAACAGGCTCAGAAACAGAAAATATCCAAAAACCTCTTGAACTTGTTTAGATTGCAGAGAGAGGGCCAAAGTTTTGAGAGAATCTGTCGATCCGAAGTTTTACATTCAGCGGTGCTACATTCAGTTTTAAATCAATATGTTTTGATTATTGTCCATGTCTCCATGTTGCAGTTACTGACACTGCCCGATTTAGGTGAAAAATGAATCAGTGAAACCTAAAGTAACTAGGACATTTATAACCACAAAAACCCCAGTGCCTCACAAGAGCTTTACATAAATATTTATACAAATAACAGCAAATTTATACAAATAACGGCATCATTTTCTTTCCAAATCCTGTTAGCATAAATTCCCTGGTCACTGATTAGAAGCTGGAATATATTTGATTACTTTCGAACATTAACGGGGATGCCAAAAGCTCATTTTGATGACATGAGACTGCAACTTGGCACTACTGGCTTGGGCATCATTTCAAAGAGTTCCTATGCAAATTGTCAACCAGCAGCACTATTCATTATATATTTATCTGATATGGTATCCTTGAACTAGTGGAACAGGCTATTAAACAAATATGAGTATGGCTGGTTTAGCCTTCTGCAACATTTACATCTGTTGAGCCAGTGTTCTCGTTTGACCCTAACCCTACATGACTTTGCTACATTTTTGGTACAAAATTAATGCATTGGGCACAAATATGAGAGCATACCATAAATGTAAGAGCTTTGGGTCATTAAATATTAGCACAGGGAGATTTTGACGCTATCTATCACTGTAACACTTCAAAACCTCAAAACACTAAAACTACAACTTCCTGCAAGTGCATCCAAGTATGCTCTAATTAATGTCACTACTTTTGACTAACAGCTAAGTGCAGGTTTCCATTTCCACCTGGAAAAAAACACATATGAAATCGACCTTTAAATAATAAGTGTGACTAAGGGCATTTTCAAACCTAGTGTTCGTTTTGCTTGGGTTCAATTCAGTGGAAAAATTAGTCTACTGTATGTACTATTTTTCATCTGTAGTCCCCTGGACAAGGTGTTAAAATGCTTCCTAAAATACAATAAAGCAAGGAGAGAGAACAACACAAGCAGAACAACTATACACAAAACAGAACAGTTTACAAAACAGAACAACAGGACATGCATTGTAAAGATTAGGAAAAAATGGAATATTGTTGAGAACACAAAAACTAGTGGTGATATATATACAGAACATATAGAATGGAACTGCAAGCATTTAAAGTACAAGGGACTAAGTATATAACTATAGTGTTTGCAACAATTGGGGAGCCCAACTGCAAATGCATTGTGAACCTCAGGCAGCAGTGACCATAGTGGACATTTCTTTCAGAAAACGGAAAAATAGCAAAGCAGCACTCATACTCACATACACACACACACACACACACACACACACAGAGAGAGAGAGGCTACAGTGGCACAGTGCAGAGAGCAAAACTTTTCCACAGCCATATCAATTTTTTACCAATTTTGTGGAGAATTTGGGTCAAATGTCCATGTAGCCATATACCGGAGTCTGGTATCAGTTTCCCAAAACATATCAGCTGATCTTTACACCTTTCAATAAATGTGTCCAAACTTTGGACACATTTTCAAGTGATGTGAAGATGTGTTAAAACTTTTGACTAGTAGATATCTATCGACATCAATAGTTGTCTTCTTCTGTGACACACAACACTGGACAACACTAATTAGGGCCCAAGCCCGCCCTATTGTAATTTCCTTTGGGCTGGGACAATATCAGACTGCAATCATCTTCTGATCCCAGCATGTGGAGACACATGACACAAGACATGGAAACCAAGTCATCCTGACTTATTCTGCTATAGTCCAACAATATACCAGTGGATATTAGGGGTGTGACGAGATCTTGTGCCACGAGAAAACGCGACGATATTTCTCGTCAAAGTGAATTTTGTCTCACAAAGCTATAATTAAGGGGTGCACCAAAAAATCATGTCTTCTTTTTATAATGTCACATGTGGGTCATTAACCTTGTTGCAGCTTCTACCTGCTGAGAAGACCTCAGTCAGAAGTATGAGATGAGATGAGGAGAGGAGCAGTGGTACTGTAAGTTGACCTCAGGTCTCTACACTGAGCCTGATGTAGGAGGAGCGGAGGAATCTAGCACATCTGTGGAAGCCTAATGATGCCAAAAGTAAATTTGAGTCACACTACCCAATTATAACACAATTTATATGTTGTCCTACTTGTGTATATATGTGATACAGGATTTGTGCAATTTACTTTTATTTCTGTTTTTTTTTTATTAGCAATATGATTCTTTATTTAATTTATTTATTTTTATAGAATTGTTTCTACTCTTTATAATTTACTCTTTAGTATTTGTGATTGTATCTAACCTTTGTATTTATGGTTGTTATTTCCATAAATACCAAAATTATCCATCTATAAAATATCTATATGGGGAAACCTTTTACAGTACTGCATACTGCATATGATAATTATATATTTAGGAAGTAGAACTGAAGTGATTCATTACAAGATGATTAGTTAAAACATTTAAATTCAATTTCCATTTTGTGAATTTCAAATAAAAGAACAGTTATTATTTCCTCATTGAAATTTTCTTAAAAATAAAGTTAAAATCTCATCCTGTCTCGATCTCGTGAACACAATATCGTGTCTCGTCTCGTCTTGTGAGCTGAGTATATCGTCACACCCCTAGTGGATATATTTAGTAATCATTGCCTGGAACATCCCTGCCAGTACTTTGCTCACTAAAAGCAACAACATAAGTTTCTCAATGAACACTGGCGACATTCCTAAAAAAACGATAAATATTTGTATTGAAAATAAATTGAGACGATTTCACTTCACTGAGAGGGACTTACTGAAAAACAGACATGTTAAGATGGAGATTGGCTTCAGTGTGTCTGCACTGTGAAGTGGAAAAGGATTTCTGACATCCAAAATGAAAGGTGCCATAGCCAGACAATCACCTTGGCAGGTGTGAGACTGTCACAGTTTAAAGGCAGATTAGTGGTGTTCAGGTTTCTCTAGGTTTTTAAAATATCAAATACGCCAGTGAACCACCAATTAAATGTGAGAACATGGCATACTCAATTCCCTCCATCTCTCGCTTTCCCTAAATTTCCTCCCCTCTGTGCCTACATTTCTCTCTCCCTGTTTCTCTCGCCTTTTCTCTGCCCTTTGGTGTCACTTCTCTGTTCTGGCATTTACGAGACAAATGCTAGTGTGTCACCCTTGTCACTCATGGCACACACACACACACACGCTCAGACATGCACGCGCACAGCTAAATGCTAGCCTGTCAGCAGGCCTGTCAAATCGAGTGTAAGGGCACAGGGACCTCTCGGCTTAGCGGGACACGCACACACAAAAACGTAGACACAAATGATGTAGAAACATGCAGAGATGCACAGTGAGAGGGGGAAATTAACAATATGCAAGCAAGTAGCCCACCATGAGTTGTTGACATCTAAACGATGGAAACACAATTACTCTTCTGTCCACCAACACACACCAGCAGGTTTCAATGGCTGGCCAGGTGTGAAACAAAGATTAAATTCCCCTGGTGTTTGGTACCAGAAGTAGATGGTGACAGAACTTGGCAGCAGAGGCATTTTGGTAGCAGAGTGATGCATGGACAGTCATTGCTATTACTTTACACTAGACAGTTTGAACCATTACACAGTGAGTAATAGTTGTCCTGCTTGCCTCCACTCTATCTTAGTTTATATGCTTTTGTTTGTTTCTTCAAAGGAACAACCCAGCTCTGTTTATGTAACTTTGTTTCTACAAATTGTTTATGCCGTTATGTAACTGTTGTTGACCATTTTGCAAACCATGCTATATTGATTTCTGAAAAGATTACCTTCAAAGAACCTGTTGGTGTCCATGGATTTCAATGGTATGGAAATCAAATCAAACTCCTGAAATTGGTTTGAAGTGAGTAATGTATCACAATAAACATAAATAACTTTTGTCAAAGTTAGGTAAGTGTTCCCAGTCTAAAAGGTTGGTTTAAAGATTATATTTGATTTTTATACTACAGTATATACCTCAAGTTAGTCTCAAAGTCTATGAAGCGCACGTGATTTGTAGTCACAGAGCTAAAACTTGTGTGGTTCTTTAAAGGCACAGCATGTAGGCTTTCAGAAAGAAGAGACAGTAAACAAAGACAGTAAACAAACCTGCAGGAATACATCCAGCTCTAAGCTCTAATGTCTGGTTAGGGCTGGACGATTATGGCAAAAATCATAATCACAATTATTTTGATCGATATGGAAATCGCGATTATAAAACACGATTATTCATAGATTTGTAAACATAAGCATTATTTATTTAACCACCAGAACTCAACTTGAAATATATTTGAACAGCACAATCAGAAATAAATTAAAATCAAGAAAAATATATATAATGATAAATGGAAATAATAATAGCAATATGTAAAAACAATAAATATAAATAGCTAAAACCTACCAAAACAAAAATCCCCTGGCTGCTAAGCTTTTTTTGTTGTTGCTTTTTATTTATTAAAAAAAATGTACAGCCATCTTGTAGAGCAAAGTACTGAACAAAGAGTAGTACATTCAAATATGTCAAATATTTTTAAATATTTAGAGGTAGTAAAGGAGGCCATACTGTAGTACAGAGTACTGAAAATGTAGTGCAAAGTACTGAACAAAGAGTAGTACATTCATCCTGTTAAAACCTGTTTTAAATACATTATTATTGATCTTCAGATGATTAAACAAAGTGGTCATGTTGCCGTGGGGTGCAGACACGATAGTGCAATATAATTTGTACACTATTTCTTTCTGTTCAACGTCTGACAACTCAAAGCCAAAATGTTTCCAGACCGCTGAAGATGTCCCAGTCCTACCTTTCTTCTTGTCAACCAAAGGCCTTTCTGCCATTTTAAGTCTCCCCAGATCTGCACAGAAACACAACGTTCCTCCAGCGGGTGTAACATAAGGGGCGGGACACAGAAGTTGCTGGAAAAGACGGGGGCACAGGTGCACCGCGCCAGGCGGAACGATTTTAATTTTAAGTCAATTATTAAGTTTTTATAATCGTGGGAGGCCAATTTCAATATTGTGATTAAAATTCAATTAATCGTCCAGCCCTATGTCTGGTTGTAAAACACTAAATTGAAAATTTTCAGTTGAAATTTATGTATATCATCAGACATCTATATTCGAAACAGCATGCGTGAAATCCTCATGAAATATTGTCCTTGTCAATGGCTAAAAAAGTTTTCACTGCAATTTCCTGTTTCATTTCCAAACAATAGCTCACTGTTGTGTTTCATTTAACACTAAGTATTGTGGATGCAGCCATACACTGATTGCAGGCTGCCATGTGAGGTGCCAGGAGGAGCTAATCGCACGCATTGACACACCAATGGCATAGCCTTCAGGAGCAATTTGGGGTTCAGTATCTTGCCCGAGGGAACTTTGACATGTTTATTGGAGGAACCGGGAGTCTACACGCCAATCATCCAATTAGTGGATAACCCGCTTTACCTCCTGAGCCACAGCCGACAGCTCAAGTGAATAAAGAGGATAAAATTCAAAATGTACTAACAGTAAATTTCTTTTTGCTATAAGGTTGAATTTGTGCATTACAATCATTAATGTGTATGATTAGGTAATTATTATGAATTGTTTATTGTGTAGTATGTTGTATATTGTCTTATTATAAGGATTTTTTCAAATTTCGATTCTCTCTCCGTCTCTCTCTCATCTCTAGGGAAGCTGAAGTTGACAAGTGGAAGACAAATCGGGCCATCACCGCGCTAAACGGAGGAACCTCTTTGAGCTGGTACAGAGGTTACAGTGCCCACACACACACAGATCAGAGTGTCATCAGTTGGCATATGTGACCTGACAGCCTTCAGAGTGCAAGAGAGAGAGGGAGACATGAAGAGAGACAGTCTGAGATAAATGCGGCGCTGTACTCTACTGTACGTGTAACTTTGTGCAGAAAGTCAGTCAGTCATCTAATAAAGTCTAACAACACACACATACTCACACAGAAACTTTCTCTCACAGACTTGTTCACTCTGTCCTATATAGACTTTAGGACAGCTCTTATATTGTAATGTATTATTCATATGAAGATGTGCATGTGTGGTTGTGTGTGTCAGTGAGTATGTGTGAGTGAGAACAACTGAGACAGAGAATGTGTATGGGCACAAAAAAGCAAGCAAAAAAACTGAGTGTGTGTGTGTGTGTGTTTGTGTGTGTGTGTGTGTGTGTGTGTGTGTGTGCGCGCGTGTGTGTGGTGGCGCTGCATTTAGAAGCGAGCGGCAGGTAAATTGAGGTCAGGTGAAGTCAAAAGAAAACGCCAGACAAAAGTCAGAGTCCCACCACACACACACACACACACAAACAAACACACATAGACACACACACACGCGCAGAGCAGTAAATCTATAATTATAAACAGCGGTTGGCTTAGTTCATTGGCTCAGCATATTTTTGAGTACATGGTCAGAAGAGCATTTCTCGGCATTTGTCCGTGCGTGTGTGTATTCTATTCTTTTTTAATATATGTGTGTTCCAGTTAGTTGTCACATGCTGCAAAATTTACATTTAGCACCTTACCTCACTTTTTGGGACTTTTCAAAATGAATACAATAGAATACAATACAATAATTACAATACCATGACAACACTATTGCTATATTACATAATACTTGTGGTGAAGTGCATTTTGGTGACATTTGGTGATAATTTAATACTGGAAAATGAACATTTATAGTGTTTTTGAGCACTGACTAAGGTTGGTGAAATATCACCACAATGGGTTCATGACTGTGGTCCATACCTGCCAGTAACAAAGCAGGTCGGACTCAGACAATAACTAAATAAAGACATTATTGTAAAGTCACTAATCTTTAATGGTAAACGTTTTCCCTATGTTGTTCATTTGAGTATTATGTACATTTTCTTAACAAATTTATAAAAAAGCCCATTACAATTCTTGTCTCTGATGTGGAGTTTCTTACCCTCTTGTACTGTAGCACTATGGAGTAGTTTTTTTAAGAGTGGGATGCACATGCATGCACACAGGTGCGTGATAACATACACAGTCCTGACATCAGCGAAGATGACTGCAAGCTAGTAAACATGAATGTAACAATCAAGGTTTCACAGTTAAAAGAAATCGGCTTAGCAAATGTTGCATGAAAAATAAAATGTATTCAACATGTTTGTTAGGCCTCAGGGAAAAACTTGACAGGGTGCCTTTATCTTAAAAGCTCAATATGATCCCCGTTCAAAACCATGTGCCATCTCCTTTAATGACTACGTACTCATTTCCAACTAATATCCATGCGGGAGGTTGCCGTGTGCCTCCAATGGCTGCATGTCGGTGCGTTGTACAGCATGTGTGTTGCTGTTTTATCTATTTGTTTGCTCAATCTTCTCATCTTTTAAAATGAGTTGGATATTTCACCTTAGAGAAGATTCGTCTTCTGGCTGTTCTGGCATATTTCACTATTTCAATTAACCTCTATGAGTGGTGTATTTTATCAAATAACTCTTCATCCTCAGTTTATCTGCCACTGTAGCCTGCACATACCCTCACAACACTTCACATCGACCTGACAGTATGAGTGATTTTAGGTTCATGTAGGTCATGTCCCTGTTGCCTTTTACTTTCATTCCATGTTTATGCTCAATTCAAGTACTATCATCTCTCCATCTGTGATACTAATAGCCACATTTCTTACATGTGTTCAGTAACTAGTATTTTCTCTATTAAAGTGCAGTGATGTTGCCATTATTATCACAACAGCTTTACAAAAGTCATAAGTGCATGTTTGGGTTTCATATGCGGTTGATGTCAAAATCAATTAGTCAGGTGCAAATGAGCAGGATTTTCTGTGTGTGTGTGTGTGTGTGAGAGAGAGAGTGTGCGCGCACCCCTGTCACACTCTGTACAGTACGGTGAGAAACTGCAGTCACATCCAAGAAGTAATCCCGAGGCCTGCAGAGGAGAGATTCAAAGATTGAAAGAGAGGGATGAAAACTTCTAACAGCCATGATAAACACCGGGAAAAGGAGGTTGGATGGAGATGTGAGGGCATCGACCGACACTTAAGCTTCAACAGGACAAATAAAAACTCCTCAGTGGCAATCAAGCTGGGCAGGAGCAGTGGGAATGGGGGAGTTTACAAGATATATTGCTGCAAAAGACGGAGAGAGAGGAGAAGAGGAGGATGATTCTGTGAGTAAGACAGCACCGTGTTTCAAAATCAGCAGCAGAGGCACACGGATACAGAGAGAACGCTGGTGTGATTGTACTGCAAACCATAAACCTCAGAGACAACTGCTGATATTGAGCTGCCACTGTGGAGGTCAACTCAGCACCACAAAGTGTGTGTGTGTGTATCTTGGAAAATTCTAAATAAAACTGTATTTGAGCACGCTGCGTTTCCACAGCACTTAAAAAAGAGAACGAGGTAAACATCAGCTGACGTGTTCCTGCTCCACAGAAAATATGCTTAGTATGAGAAAGGTTTCTAGAAGCTGTTCTCGAGTTATCTCCTCTCAACACCTCCTCCTCCTCATGATATCCCCCTGTCATCTCTTGCAACACACGATGATATTATTTAGAGGGTGCAGAAATTATTGCTGTGGTTAAATCCTTTGCAGGACTCTAAACTTTCAACTCCAATCTAGAAAAGTGTAAAAATTGTGAGCCTGTTATTGGGAACATGAATCCTCTTCTCTGCCTGTGCAGCTGTTTGTAAGCCTCATATGTACTCAGGGTTGGGGAGTAATTACATGAAACGGCGTTACGTATTTAACACACAAATTACGAGTAACTGTATTCCGTTATAGTTACAGTTTCAATTGGTGTATTCAGAATACAGTTACTTTATTTAAAAAGATTACTGATAACTTTACTACACCACACAGGTTGCACTGTGCAGATGCAGGTGGCATTATGCACGAGCAAATACGCTGCAAATCAATGCGCAAGAGCACTTTCCACACAACACCAAATGACAATTGCGGAGGAGGACAAAATGCCTTTTTACCATGGAAATACAGAGAACATTTTACCTACACAACTAGTAAAGAAGGTCGCAACATCAAAGTGCAGTGCAAGCTTTGTTTACCATCAACAAAGCTGCTTTCAGCATCGCGAGACTCTACGTCTAATTTGAAGAAGCATCTTGAGTTAAGTTGGCTAATTAGCATTAGCTAGCCGGTAGGGTGATGTAAATTATAACCATTGGGTGGGGAGTGGGCAGTGGAGAGCCCCTACCAGCGGGGGCAACAGCGCCCCCCATGAATTAAAAACTTCTCAGGGCAGTTAAACAAGCACAAATATAGTCATATGACACCGTGACTGAATAAACCGTCAAAGAAAAAAACAAACAAACTTCGCATTGTAAATTTACAACTAAAAATGAAGTCATAGCTCCGCTGTTTTTCTGGTTAAAAGTTGTGTCTGGTCGCATAATATTCCTAGTAACAACTACTCCAATGTCTCTGGATCATTTTGAGTCGATTTAAGCCAGTTTCCATTTATTTACATGGCATGGGGGATGAATTGCAGATAGCCTGCCTCGCCGTCCTCAATGCAAACACACGTTTTTTGTCTCCATCTAGGGTTTGAACGGTGCTATTGTGACAGATTTAGCCAACTGCACTACTCTTGAGAGGCCGTGAACTTTATGCTGGAGCCCCATTTTTTGTGTTTTGTGTATTTGCATTTTTCTAAGACAGGAATAAGATCGCTCTCTAAAGCAAGTGTTAACTAAAATCAGTGTCCCAGATAAACACGTTCAACTAGACGATTTTGAAGTAAGCTAAAAATAATCCAAAAGTATTTCAAATACATTACTTTACTTGAGTTATCCAAGGGAATACATTACAGATTACATTTTAGGACATGTAATCAGTAATCTGTAGGGGAATACATTTTAAAAGTAACCCTCCCAACACAGTTGTACTGACCTTCACACACACACACACACACACACACACACACACACACACACACACACACACACACACACACACACACACACACTACATACAGAAAGAGCAACTCTGTTATTATTGTAAAAGGTCAGTGTAAAAGGCTCGACGTACATACTGTATGAATGTGAAGTTGTGTATGTTCACCTGTGTGTGTGTGTGCGTGCAAGTGCATAAGTATATTTTAGGTGACCACAAACAGCCTCATAAATCCTTCTATTGTGTGCTCTCTAACTGACGTGGACAAACTTTTTTGTGGTGTGTGTGTGTGTGTGTGTGTGTGTGTGTGTGTGTGTGTGTGTGTGTGTGTGTGTGTGTTCACTTGCAGGTTTTGGACTTGTAATTGCATCGTTGCTGGAAAAAATCATTTCTCAATGCAGGTGGAATGAATCAGAAATAAATCAAAAAAGCAATAACATTTTTTTTTTCTTACTCACATACACTTACTCTGCACACACTGATCCTTTCTCTTTCTTGCTGACACACGCCTATGCAGTAATGTTCATTAGGAGTATTTCCATGGTCACACACACAAAGACCTGCATATGGGCATGGACTCACACACACTGCTAAAACAGCATTTTGTCCATAAAGTCTATTTCCATGGTTAAGTTGTGATAAATGGGACTCAGTTGAAGTCAATGAGATAGCGCAACACCATAATTCAATTCAAGACACACTCATGCACACGCACACATGCATACACACCACCAGGAGTGGGCCATAATTCAACACTTTTGCATATACACACACTTAGAGACACACACTCTCACATTTGTGCACAGTCAATGAGACCACAGTGTACCATAATTCACTGTAAAGATAAATGCCCAGTGTGCATTATCAGTCTGTCTGTGCGACTTGCTGCTGTGTGTGTGTGTGTGTGTGTGTGTGTGTGTGTGTGTGTGTGTGTGTGTGTGTGTGTTTGTGTTTTTACTGAACCTCCCTAATCGGCTGACGTCAGAACATATGGATCTGCACAAACTCCAAGCAGTTTATATTGCCTATTAATGCTCATGAAAACTTAATTTTTTACAATTTGTGTATCTTACTTTTAGGGGCTCTTAGCTTTAACATAAAAAGTACCTTCTGCGGGGAGAAAAAAGACTTTCCAGTGAAGTGAGTGGGTTATGGGTTAAAATCTTCCAGGCTGACATGTCACTTCCAAACTTCCACAAACTCAAATAAATTAGCCTTTAATGAGAGCTTGAGGGAAAAATGCTAACCCCTGTAAATAAGTAAGTGGTTTAGGTTAACCACTTAACGCACGCTGTTCCGTCTACGGAACGGGACGGATGTTAGGAGGTAGCCACAAGTTCTTCTGAATGTTTTAAACACCAACCCTTAAACATATATATTCATGCCGTACATCGTTGGAAAGCTTAGATTGTCCTGATTCATTCAAGACCACTCACGACTTATATGGTTGCTCACAGCCGTAATAGTATTAGCGATTAGCTCGGCTAGCCACTCAGCTAAGTGAGAAAAGCTATAATGCCTACATACCTTCAAAGTCTTCCCTTTATCCACAACGATCATCTTATGACTCAGGACTTTCTGTACAGCTCGCCAAATATCCATTCTTGTGAAATATGAAATCCGTTTCCATAAAACCGAAATACTTTCCTCAATATGTCCATGTATTTAGTCCAACACGTAACGTAATAACACAAATAACAAACCATGTACGGTCCGTTTACGTCATTTCCTGACTTGCACGTCCATCTCAGAGTACACGTGACTAGATGTTTACGACCGTGAGCCTCTTCTGCTTCTGACGACAACACACAAGCCAATCGGTGTTTAGGATTAGGCAGCTTAAGTTACTGCTAATACAAGAAGCACATCCTGCAGCCCCAACTTCACATTAAAGCATTCAACTTGCAAAACACAGATTGGCATTCATTTTGAAGGAGTCACAGAGATCAATGCAGTTAATACTGACTGCAATCGTTCATCAAAAATACATCAGAAAAACAAGACAGCTGTCAGTTTTGGCTTTTTTTATTTTAGCATTTAATTTGTCAGTGGATCATTTTTAATTTTACATGCAAGTAAAGGAATTAAAAAAAGACTTAGCCATGGTGAGCTGTTAGATGAAGGGCTACAAGAGACAGGTGGCACACCTCCAACTCCTCAACAAAGTCACCAGCTTTACTGTACTGTGTTAAGTGGGAAAGTACAGTGTGCAGTATAAAATCAGATTACAGGTGCGATTTTTTTTTTCTTTTTTAACAACTGCTTTATTAAAACAAGTTAGTTGGCCGTATTGTAATCAGATACATCAGCTGCCCTTCTGTTTTGTTTTGTTTTTTGTTTTTTTTTTACAAAATAGCTGCTCAAGCATAGTTTGCTGTAGCATTAAACCACACTTGCTGTTACCATGGTAATCACAAATCAGCTAGGACTAAAACCTTAAGGATTACAACTTTAACTCTCCCACAGGAGGCCAGCTGACCCTCTGCAAAATGTCCATTTTCTAAAATTTGCTGGCCAAAATTGCTGCATTATTACTTCATTTTGATTCTGATGTATTTTATTGTCCCCATGAGGAAATTGTTGGGCTTCATCATACTGTTCATCTGCCTTGAATACACCCCCCCCCCACACACACACACACACAAAAAAAAAGCCCATATACAGTAGATATATATGTAGCTCGAACACATTTCAAAGAGTAATAAATAAGTACATAACCCCATTTAACATGTGTACACATCAGTACAATCTGTTTTGGCATCCAAAGACAACACCCTCGACTCTTTGGATGTTTTGTGGCAGCCATAGTATCATTTTCCTTCTGGAAAACTGGAGTTTGCTGAACTGCTGTCAGTGAAATCAAGCATTAAATGGTACGACAACTCTTTTCCTCTGGGCCCGAAAAAACAAATTAGGTCACGCCACTTCACCCTGCAGCTCTGGAAGAGATGTAACTTGTAGTTTATGTTAAACTTTTAACATTCCTGCAGAGGATGATACCAGATTCCTGTGTTCAGAGGTGTAGCCTGGCTGGCTGGTCCAGGCCAGAGGTTAAGATGCAAAAGCTATTAAGAATGCATTTCTGTCTGCATCTCTTCATCTTCCTCCCCTCATTAGCCCTCTCTTGTGAGTTTATGCCTTTTTAGAGGATAAACTTTATTACTCCTGTAGGGAAACAGTGTTGGTCAAATGCAATAAAAAAGGATACAAGATGAATTATACAGCAGTCTGAACTCACCCTTCACTCCCACTCAAACATCAATCCCATGCTTGCCCATGTATGCACATGCCCTCACACCACCCTGTGCGCGCGCTAACACACACACTCACACACACACACACACTCTCTCACACACACACACACACACACACACACAACCACCCACACACAAGAGAGATTAGGCCTCAATAAAAGTCAAAGCATGTGAAAACAAATGTAAAATACAGTGTCTGCTCTTCTCTCTCTCAGATTCTTTCTCATCTTCCTCCATCTATCAGTTATTACATGTCGTGTCAGTTCTCTCTCAGAGTAAGTCCACATTGAGCCAGATACATTTGGGAATGCACTTTGCACTTGCATGTTGAGGTTATTTTTGTACAGAGCATTTTTATAAAAAATTCCTCTCCACATTGAAACATGTAAACAGTAGAAAAACCGCCAAAACTTCAATTGACCCTTGGCTGAGTCCCGCCCTCAAACGCGATGAGCCGATCACAGTGCGTATAGCCATTCCCATACACTTGGATATTCCCATTGAAATGCATTGCAGAAAGTAAATTTTCGTTTGGTTTTATGACGTTTTTCTGAGATTTGAAGTAGGGCTGGACGATTAATTGAATTTTAATCGTGATATCAATTTTGGCCTCCCATGATTATAAAAACGTAATAATTGACTTAAAACGATTATTGTTCTGCCTGGCGCTGCGCACCTGTGACATAAATCCAATGCCCCTGTCTTTTCTAGTAAGTTCTATGTCCCGCCCCTTATGTTAGACCCACTGGAGGAACGTTGTGTTTCTGTGCAGATCTGGGGACACTTAAAATGGCAGAAAGGCCTTTGGTTGACAAGAAGAAAGGTAGGACTGGGACATCTTCAGTGCTCTGGAAACATTTTGGCTTTGAGTTGTTGGACGTCGAACAGAAAGAAATAGTGTACAAACTATGTTGCACTATCGTGTCTGCATCCCACGGCAACTCGACCAATTTGTTTAATCATCATCATATATTTCAAGTTGAGTTCTGGTGGTTCAATAAATGCTTATTGAACCAATCATGTATTGAATAATCATGTTTTATAATCAATTTCAATATCAATCAAAATAATCGTGATTATGATTTTTGGCATAATCGTCGAAGTTTAAAAACGGACAAACGGTGTTCATGGGGTACATGCAACTCTGACACAAGGTTTAAAATTTAAAATATATCAGTGTAATACTACATTCATGTTACTCCAGCTATGTGGATGATATAATATAGACTCTACATAATTGCTTACTTTACTTTTTTCTGGAGCAAGTAGTTAGGAGCCCCAGGAAAAGTACTACCAGTGTTTCTCCTGTATGTTCTCCACAGCAGGGGTGGACTGCCAACATTGAATTAAATGCTGCTGTTGAAATTTCACACAATTTATTATTCATGATGTTTGGTGCACACTCAGTGTACAGTGCTCATAACACAAATTAACGAAGGATGATTTCACATCACCTACATTTTACCTCATACATTTTAGCCTATTTACTATTTCTATTAAGCAAAACAGCACTGCTGCTGAACAAAACTCAAAATGTGCTAAGAATTACAGTTAAAATGTTTCATCTAAAACCGGAGTGTTTTTCTGTTTTTTGAGAACTGGGGTCATCACAGGGGGTTGAAACCACTGCTGCATCTTAGAAGTGGTACAGTTTGATGGATGAGACAACAGGGGGCAGGCCATCGGTAAAGCTGCCTAACCCTAATCCTACTGCCTCATCTCATCTTCCCAAACCCCTTCTGTTGTGACCCTTGAATGGGATACATCCACAACATCCATGACATCTACCCCAAAAGGGCAGTTGGTGGAGACTGTGGAGGTTATAAAGGATCTGCAGGAGAAAGATGAGAGGTATGAGCTGAAGTTCAGAGGGATGGAGGCAAAGTTGATAAAGAGGTGCGACATATAGAGATAGGCAGCAGAGAGGGAGAAGAGGAAACACCTTGAGGCAGTGTGGGGGGGGGGGGGATTAAAAGATGATGGAGAGAGGGTTAGGGACAAGGAGATTGCTCCTATATTCAAAACATTAAAAAAAACTATCTGCTCTGTCTGTTAATTTTCTTAGTTTTTGTTGATCTTTAGTCACAAATAATAATATAAATGTCCACACGGCAAATCTGTGTGGACATTTATCTGCAAAGCCCATTTAACAAGGCAATTCAAGTAAACATAAAACATTAAAAGCATTAAAACAAAATGCAAAAGAAGCCCATCAGAAAATGGACATTTAAATACATTTAAGAATGGTTATTAAAGACTTCATATGTATATTAATGTTCTGATTAAACACATTTTTGAAGACAGACCACAAGCAAAACACCAGTACAATAATGTAGTACACAAATCTACAGAGCCTAGTCATGATTTGGTGCATAACACGTTGCCATCCTGTGCCTGTTCTCTGCTCCACAGATGGCGCCTGGAGGTGCTGGTTCTGGGTGGTCGCCTGCTGCTCCTTCCATCAATATCTTCTGGCTCCAACAGGTCCCCATTGCTGAGACAGATGTTGTACAGGAGTGTGCAGCAGGCAATGACTTCTGGGACACAGAGGAAGTCCACCTCTAGTGCCTTCAAGATGATGGACCTGAACCTGGTTTTTGGGATGCCAATAGCTCTCTCTACAATACATGTTGCTGTAGACAGGTGAATATTAAAGTAAACCTGGAGCTGGTTGTGGGGAAGCTGTCAGTAAGGGGTCGTGAGAGTGATGGGTTGTTTGAGGCAGGGGTAGCCACCTTTCCCAATGATACAGATGCCTGGTGGAGGGTATTTCTGTGATGATAAATGGGGCTTTGCTTTAACACCCTTGCAGTCATGTGCTGACCCAGGGAAACCGATGAACACATCAGTGGACTTAGCTGTGTGGCCACAGACAGCCTGAAACTGAACAGTACAGAGTGCTTTTTATTCAGGCAATGCTCTGCGTCCTCTGTTGGTGGCTTCACACGGACATGGCAGCCATCAATGCTGCCAACAACCCTGCTAACGGCTGTTGATCCAGCCAAATGTGTGAAACCTGTACTCAGGTGAAGCAAACCCTCCACAGGTGCAACACGGATGACCTGGGGGTGGGAAAGAGGATTTTCCTGCTGGTTTTTGAGCATGGTGGCTCAAGGTATATCAAAGGCCACTACACAAAATTTGGCCAACCAAAATAGGAATACAAGGGCCTCGAAGACAGGTCCCAAGCCATGGTCACACATTGTGCCGAGGGTGGCCATCAGGTCATTGAGGGATGCCTTTGAGAGATGAAAGTCCACTCTCGGGTCACTCTAGCCTTAAGCTGGCAGTAATGTCTCAGGTTGGAGGCTGGAGAAAGAAAAACACAGGACACCATCAATCTCTTTAAATAAAATTATATTAGCTGTATTGTTAGCATGTGTTTTATATACATTAGTGCGTAAATGAATGGAAGTCATGAACAGTGTCTTTTTTTGATGTTTATTCTGTTGCCTCTGCTTTCACTCTTATATTGTCACTGTATGTTGGTGTGAAGACCAATTCAGTCAGGAACACTTTCGTCATATTAAACCATTTATTGCAACAAATGGTAATACAGTTTTACTTGGTGTTGAAGGCTCCACTCTAAGATGCTCCCTGGATTAGCCAGCAGCATGCCGAGCTAAAAACAGGGAGCGCAATGCAAGACCCCCTGAGTGGGCTGAATAAGACATGAAATGCAGATTGAGCCAAGAGCCATGGTAAGCCCCGGAACCACAAAGGTGGAGGCTGGGGTGGTGGAGGCAAATTTAACCAGCAGCAGTGTGAGCAATGTTGGAGGGATGTTAGTGTAGGTGCGAGTCATATTTAAATGGTCTGCCTTGAGGTGTGGATGGCTGTGATTGGTGCGAAACTGATGGGGTGTGCTGATTCAATCAGTGGCTGTTAGCTGACAGCTGGGCATATGACTTTCGTGTCCTGCATGAACTAACGCGTTGCTTCACTTAGAAGACAGACAATTATGACTTAAAATGGTTTATTAAGTAAGTATGGGTAATTCTGCATCACGGTAAACTGCAGGTTAACTATGTTTTCTTTTTAATTTTCACTTTGCATGACTACAGCAAATTACTATCAAACAGTAATGTATAAATGTAGATGTATTATAATGCCTACATATACACAGTTATGCTGTTATGTACTTTTAGGTAATGATCAATATTGCTAGAGCACAGACAATAACAATTTTAGATGACGGTTTGTTTATTGGGTACGTTTGTGGTAATTTTGAGATACAATATGAACAATAATCTCATCTATGGGCTACGTAGGTCATAACAAAAACAACATGTAAATCAACATACCTGTACATTTTCAGCTAGTAGGAGGAGCCAGGTGAAACTGTCATTGGGGTAATCGGCTCTTGTAAGCAAGTGAAAGTAAAAGCATGTTCATTTTTTATGAAATTGAAGTGAGCAAACGAGCTGGCAGATATTTTGATGGGCGACAATGGGTCAAATGTTGGTGATAATTAAAAAGAAGAAGAAGCAGGTAAATGCTGTGCACAACAGATGTTTCAATTTCAACACTACTCAAAATTCAGGCACTACTGTACACAAGTAAGTACATAGTGTACACACTACATAGAAGTGTACTAACACTACAGTATACAACACACCTTCAGTCTTTTGGTCCCTGTGACAATCATTTTGACCTGTGTCTGTCCCTTCTGCTCTTTTTACCCTCTCCAGCTCTGCATTGCACTCTTTCACCATCTCTTTCTCCTCTCACAAATTACCTAAACATATTTCTGTTTCTTTCTCCCTCACTCTAGCTGGCTCTCGTAGCAATGGCAGCCTGTCTTTTCAAATTCATCTTCCATCAGTACAAAACACACACACACACGCACACACACACACACACACACAAACACACAAAAACACACACCACATACATCATTGGAGGGGAAACAAATTATTCCAGGACAGGAGAACTGTTTTGTTTGGTTTACCCTTGTTTGTTTTCTCTCTCTCTCTCTCACCCTCTCTCTCCCTCCAACAGATGGGGTATTTTAATGAAATCAGCCTTGCCTGTTCCCATCTGTGTGAGAAATGAATTTCACCATTTTTTAAATGAGGGAATTTACAATGAGACAGGCTGGAAAGTAGGGAACCCCTGCATTGAGTTTTTTTCTTTCTTCTGACTCTCCGCAGCTCTTGTGCTTATTTTGCTTTCACTGGATTCATCCGTCTCTGTGCACCTGTCTATCTGTCTTTCAATCTTTCAGTATAGACTTTTTCTTTAGGATGTTTCATGTTTTTGTTACGCTGCATGTTTTTTAAGGGTATTCATGTCAAAACTGTATATGCACTGTTGACTTACTAAGTTATTTACTCACACATTCTCAAATTGTCTTCCTTTGTGAGACACTTTTAAACACTTAAGCTTATTTTCAGCATCAGTAACCCATAAAGCAACACATGTAGCTGATTTCACCTGGAAGAGGACTTCTACATATTCTTCGTCTACATATTTAGTGTGGTAGCAAAAGGAGGTCACCAAACCTACTTAACCCTCACCCTAACCCTTAGGTCAGCAGGATAGGTAAATAGGGATGCTCAATATTGACTTTTCTGCAGATATTCCTATATTCCCCAACTCTTAATTTCCGATACCGATATATGCAGGCTTTTTACAACAAAACTGTTAGATAACAACATAACATATCTCCTACAGTGGAATTAACACATTATGCCTAATTTTATTGTGACGCCCCACTGGATACATACATAAATGCAACATGGCTTCCCAAATGTAAACACTGTCTGTGCAAAATAAGAGAACAACTTCAACTTCAATTACGGTAACCGTCCCATGCTGCGTTCATGCAGGCTCGGAAATGCTGAAGCCTACAGAACAAACATCGGTTATAAAAACCCGATACTTACATTTTTAAGTAAATATCGGCCGATAATATCGGCGGGCCCATAATATCGGACATCCCTATAGGTAAACAAACTATAGTAGTGAGATGTCGCTTCTTTTTGCTGTTCATTTTTTTTTGTCCCATTCTTCTTTTCTTGAACTATAAACTCAAATACATCTGTACATATTAAAGTCTGAATCCGATCCAAAATACGTGAGTGAACAACACAAGCGACCCATCCAACAACCTTAGCAACAACCTTTGAAACAAAATATTCCAAAGGATGACCTTTTGTAGGGATGTACAAACAATCTGACATCAGTTTGATGTAGAGTTAGCTTTGCAAATGAAGCATTCAAAGCAGGCTGAAGCCTGAGCTTTTGACTTGAAGAATTCACAAAAAGTATATGTTCCCTTTAAAAGAATGTTTTGATATTGCTTTTAAAATTGGGTTAGTGGTCCTTATCATATACTTTATGAACGTCTCTCTGTCTTCTCTTTTCTTTGTGTACGGCTGTGCTGCATGATAGAGTAAAACTGTAAACAAAGTGTTCTCTGCAACAATGAGCATTGGTATTTCACTGTCTTATCTCATTAAATGGCTTCTAAAACAGTCAAAATACTCACTTTTATAGCTTGTTGTCATTGTTGTACTGTATTTAATAAATTTAAAAAGGTTTCTTTATGTGTGCTCCAAGTTGTATGACTCATTAGATTCATTCAAAACTAACTTCTCCAAACAGTGTAATTCACAAACAGGGCTATCAATCAGAAAAGGTTGCCAAGTAAAATGTTGACTTTTTGGAAACCTCAGGTTTTCATCTGTCAGCAATATGAGGTGTCAGTTATGATTTCAAAAGAGTGTTTGCATGCATGTTTGCTTGTACACATGCATCTGTGCCTGTGAAAATGTACGCATGTCTTTGTAAGGGGCCGTGTGTGCCTGCACATGTGTGCACAGTGGTGTATTTTCTTAGGTGTGTTTTCAGGAAAGGAGCTGTCAGACATGATGACTGACGTCACCCTCATTATGCACACACCCACACACACACACACACACACACACACACACACACACACACACACAAATGCACACAAGTAAGTTGGCAGGTTAAGGCAGTTAACTACTTAGAATACAGAGAAGTCATTCAGACAAACTGCACCTGCTTTTGAAACAGCTTAACAAGCAATTACACAGGAAAAAAGAAATACACACTCAAGAAAACACACACACATACAGATAGCTAAATTCAATTCCAAGCAGACTATTGGGAAGTAGCCAGAATAATTACTGATAATACAGGTAAAATAGAGACAGTGAGGGAGAAAGAGAGGATTAGAGACTGAAAGAGACCGATCTTAAACATTAAATTTAACTGAGAAGCAGTAGTGTCACACTAGCTGTGTGTGTGTGTTTGTGTGTGTGTGTGCAAGACTCAGGTGATGCATCAGTAATACGCTCATCGCGGCAGCAATTAAAATATGCAAATCCAAGAGTGCCAGGGCAGAATCTGATAGGCTATGCTTAACTGCACTCTGTGTTGATTGATCATGAATATATATGAGCCCAGGTAACATTTCATAAGAGAATCAGTGATGCACACATGAGATAGATAGATAGATAGATAGATAGATAGATAGATAGATAGATAGATAGATAGATAGATAGATAGATAGATAGATAGATAGATAGATAGATAGATAGATACAATAAAACAATAAAATATGAAAATAAATAAAAGTAATAATGATAATAATAAACACCAGGGATAAAAGATAGAACATAAAATGAAAGATCTCTGATGTACGGGGGAGCAAGGTCATTTAAAGTTTTATAAACATGTATATTTCAGCATCTGTTCGAGTTTTGAAAAAAGTCTGGCTTTGGAGATATTTTTAAGATGAAGAAGGGACATTTTAATGACCTTGTTAAAATGAGAATAAAAGTTTAAATCAGAATCTAGAATCACTCCCCAGTTTGTGATGTGTGTTTAATATGTTTGCAAAGACCAACAAGCACTGAGTGCAGTTTTTTTCTTGCTGCTTGGGGTCCTATCATTGACAGATAACATATGTGTGTGTCTGTGCGCTTACATACAGTATAAACAGCTATGAGACTGCTGTGTGTGTGTGTGTGTGTGCACATGTGCACATGCGCGCGTGTGCGTGTGTGTGTATGTGTGCATGAATATCAATCTGTGTGTTATGATTGTAAACAAATATGCAAGCCTGCATCTTCCCTACAACCCATATCATCAGGACTCGGGCTCGGTTCCTGAAAACTATGCAAATCATTTTTGTTCCAAAAATATGGTAATGAGGCTTGGGCACCGAATTAATTAGACCTCCAACGTTCTACAGAGACTCTACAAACTCTTCTAGCCGTCAAACTGTGTGAAGTGTGATTATGAGATAATTTGCATATTAGTCCTATTAAGGGACATTAGCGGAGTCTCTTGGTCATATTAGACCAAAGAAACGGGTGTTTACTTGTTACATTAATGAGGGATGTGAAAGGTCAACAGGTTAACAACCCACTGTGACTGTTACAGGAGGGGCAGGAGGACGAATTCATGAATTACTAATTTAGGCTTTAGCAAAATAGTGTTGTGAGACAAAGTGCTGGCCGACATAACTTTGTCACGGGATGTCCTGTATTAATAGCTCAGCCTTAATGCACATTGTTACTGTGGCAACTGGATTGCAAGTAAGGCACAGCAGGACACAATGAAGTGCATTTATGGATATTTTGAAAGAGCAGGGAGATAATTTTAAAGCTGAACTTAATCAATACAGGTGTATGAACAAAGAGTCAAATGAAAGAGAATGACTGCATCACCTGACTGCAGTTGCCCTCAAGTTTCTTATGATTTTACTGCCCAGAACTTTTACTCTTTGGTTGTCTGATAATCTGATACTACCTGCCCAGGACCAAACAGCAGAGAGACAAAGTTAGCAACCAGCTGGAGAGCAGAGTCGAACATTATGTTATTATCTGAAAAGCCAGATATTTCCCTCAGGGGTTGATGAATACCAAAAGCTAAAAGAGTGCATTCAGTAGAGTGCAAAAAATATTAGACTAATGGGTCCAATAGCATGTGACATAAGCTGCAGACAATTACATTCTTGGACACACACACGGACACATGTGCAAGCACAACCAAATGCATGATCCCCTCCAGGCTTACACCTAGCAGCCTGGAGAAAAAGAGCTCAACAATATTGGACTAACATTCATCAGGTGGACAGAAACACATCTCCAAATGAATGATAATTCTGCTCCGTATCAGCTAAATGTATAAAATGCAAAAAGAAACAGCTTTTACTTGCACATCCAGCAGAAACAGACACACATTATCTGACAATGTCTATTATTCATTCTCTTTTTACTACTGATTTGGTCTTTTCCCACTTCTGAGAAAACTATCTGGGTCTAAGGCTTTCCAGCTCTTTGTCTTTCTTCACTATCTGCAGTCACTTGCTTTGTCTGTCTGCTGCTCAGTAATGGGAAAATGTGGGGAGAGGCCTTCATGACTCCACTTGGTTCCTAATAACCTGACAAGGGACCCGAGACTTGCCAGGTCCAAATTGTATACAGTCGAGCTGGGTTGGCTCCAACTGTATTGCTTCATGTCTCATGTCTGTGTCTCAGGTGTCTCAGATTCATGTTTCAGGTCTGTGTGTGTATATGAAGTATATAAAACCCAAATGGATCCAAGAACTGTCAGCTCTCATCACATAATGCATCATGATCACCACAGCGGAAAGATAAATTTACTGACACAAGAGGAAGAGTGTAAACTGTGAAGAGCAGGAAAAGCGACATGCTTTGCTACTCTTTACAAATGCGCCTGTTTGTTAATTGGTGGTGCGTTACGCTGCTGCCCGTGTTGGGTCTGTTTAGGTGTGTTTTGGATCAAGTCTAATTATCCTCAAGTCCCATTCAGATCAGGGCTCTTTTTTTTGTGAAAATGTATTTCTGCAGTTCGAGTTCAGGGAGGTTTCCCACAGGTTCATTTTGAATAGTACAAAGACCTAATAGTGGGATCAGGAAAACTGTTTTGCTGCCTTTTTAGGATTAATGAGAGGCTGAGACTAAGCCATACAAATGTGTGGGCTGTGAAACTAAAACAATAGGTTACAAGAGGCAAACCTTTCATTTTATTTATTTAACCATTGTTTAACCATCCTTTTTTTTGCAAGTGGGACCAAGCCAAGATAGCAGCATTAAAGGACAATACATCATAAGGCAAACAGAAAAAACAATACTACAAACCAAACTGAAACAATTTAGCTGTACTGTAGTTTGGTGGATTTCAGGACTTCATAAAGTCATGTAGTTCAATATTAATATCATAATATTGATTAATGCAGGTTTCAGGCTGTAACATTAAAGCGCCCTTGAGCATTTTAATGACGCCACAGCTCATCCAGAGAAGCAACTGTTTTTACAGTGCAAAAGTTACTGAGCTGTGTGAATGAAAAGCAAAGCAGCACTTATGAAGAGGTTGGACTCAGTAAACAGCCCCCGGGTAAATAAAGGAATCACTGATACTGATTAGTATTCAGATATTCCTCTTAACAGGCTTGGCTTATCGCACGTCTCTGTGTCATTATGTTCACCAGCTCCACTCGCTGTCTGTCATTTAGCAAGTTTCAGGTCAGTGGGTTCCGAGCAGGCTTTCAGTGGTGCGCCCTCGCTCAAATTACAGACAGGAAATGTAGACATGAATGATAACCAGTAACAGAGCAAACAACCTGTACTCATATCTGTGTGTTTGTTTGTGTGTGCGTGTGTGTTATTGTGTATTTATTTATAAGTGTGGAAAAGAGCCCCATTAATTATGCTTTTCTGTAATCTGTTCTCGAGTGTGAATGAACTCTTTTGTGTGTGTGTGTGTGTGTGTCTGTGTACTGTATGTGTGTGAGTGTGTGTGTGTGTGTGTGTGTGTGTGTGTGTGTGTGTGTGTGTGTGTATGTGTGTGTGTATGTGTGTGTGTGTGTGTGTGTGTGTGTGTGTGTGTGTGCTGGGAGGTTTATCAGGTCTAAGCATAATGCCTGTGTGTTTTGGGGAGTATAAAATGAATCATTACTACTACATGATTCATTGCTAAAGTCAACCATTACCGCTACTTCAGGGCCTGAACTTTTACAGCTGAATAAGTAAAAATGGATTCAGGCTTTTCTTCAGGGGTCTAATCTTTGAACTTGTGTTTTTGCTGTGGTTCACTTGAATGGGCATTTTTAATAAACGTAGTGGGTAGTTTCTTCCCCTTTTGACAAAACTGTTAAAGTAACTAATGTGAGGACAAGAGGAGTAATAAGAGGAAGTTGTCGTGTTTTGTTTTTTAGTGATTTAAGTGTCACTACACCAGAGGCTTCTTGTTTGACAGTAAACTGCCTCAATAAATGCTGACATGTTTATTTCATTCTGGCAGTGACTGAATCCCAGTGAGCTTTGTATGTGTTATTGATGTAGGCTTTTTAAGAATATTATGCAAACAATTGAAAATTTGACTTGTACATTGGTACCAGTTAGGGTTGCTCGATATTGACTTTTCTGCCGATATCCGATATTCCGATATTGTCCTCTTCGCTACTGATATCACCCGATACTTACGTATATATGCAGGCTTTTTACACCAAAACTGTTAGATAACAATTAGGGATGGGCATTTGAATACATTTTCTTGATCGATCATCGGGAAAATTAACGATCAATTATCGATTAATCATATTTTTTATCTTAAAAATGCCATGATGATGAATTGAGCCTCTTTTAGAAACACTTCCAATCAAATCTTATAACAACTTAATCAAAAAACAGAATATTACTCCGCACTGACTGGTACAGTGGTGACTGTCCACTGCTAACAAAGTAAAGTAACTCCAGCCTACTGATTCTTGTTGATTAGCATGTTAGCATGTTAGCATGCTCAGGGATCAGTGAGCGCAGCCTGGTGACAGTTAGTCGAGCAGCTGAAATGCTCTGACGGGACCAAAGTGTCCCTTGCCCGGACGCGGGTCACCGGGGCCCCCCCCTGGAGCCAGGCCTGGGGGTGGGGCTCGGAGGCGAGCGCTTGGTGGCCGGGCCTTCCCCCATGGGGCCCGGCCGGGCATAGCCCGAAAAAGGGACATGGGACCCCGCTCCCACAGACCCACCACCAGTGAGAGGGGCCAAAGGGGTCGGGTGCAATGTGAGCTGGGCAGCGGCCGAAGGCGGGGACCTTGGCGGTCCGATCCTCAGCTGCAGAAGCTAGCTCTAGGGACGTGGAACGTCACCTCTCTGGTGGGGAAGGAGCCTGAGCTGGTGCGTGAGGTTGAGAAGTTCCGGCCAGATATAGTCGGCCTCACCTCGACGCACAGCAAGGGCTCTGGAACCAGTCTCCTTGAGAGGGGTTGGACTCTCGTCCACTCTGGAGTTGCCACTGGTGTCAGGCGCCGGGCAGGGGTGGCAATACTTATTGCCCCCCGCCTTGGTGCCTGTATGTTGGAGTTTACCCCGGTAGACGAGAGGGTGGCCTCCCTCCGCCTTCGGGTGGGGGGACGGATCCTGACTGTTGTTTGTGCCTATGGTCCAAACAGCACTTCAGAGTATCCAGCCTTTTTGGACTCCTTGGAGGGGGTGCTGGAAAACACTCCCCCTGGGGATTCCCTCGTTCTGCTGGGGGACTTCAACGCCCATGTTGGTAGCGACAGTGAGACCTGGAAGGGTGTGATTGGGAGGAACGGCCCCCCTGATCTGAACCCGAGTGGTGTTCTGTTATTGGACTTCTGTGCTCGTCACGGATTGTCCATAACGAACACCATGTTCAAGCATAAGGGTGTCCATATGTGCACTTGGCACCAGGACACCCTAGGCCGCAGTTCGATGATTGACTTTGTAGTCGTGTCGTCGGACTTGCGGCCGCATGTCTTGGACACTCGGGTGAAGAGAGGGGCGGAGCTGTCAACTGATCACCACCTGGTGGTGAGTTGGCTCCGATGGTGGGGGAGGATGCCGGGCAGACCTGGCAGGCCCAAACGTATTGTGAGGGTCTGCTGGGAACGTCTGGCAGAGTCTCCTGTCAGAGAGAGTTTCAACTCACACCTCCGGGAGAGCTTCGACCATGTACCGGGGGAGGCGGGGGACATTGAGTCCGAGTGGGCCATGTTCCGTGCCTCCATTGTCAAGGCGGCTGACCGGAGCTGTGGCCGCAAGGTGGTCGGTGCCTGTCGGGGCGGCAATCGCCGAACCCGCTGGTGGACACCGGCGGTGAGGGATGCCGTCAAGCTGAAGAAGGAGTCCTATAGGGCCTTTTTGGCTTGTAGGACTCCGGAGGCAGCAGACAGGTACCGGCAGACCAAGCGGAGCGCAGCTAGGGCGGTCTCTGAGGCAAAAACCCGGACATGGGAGGAGTTCGGTGAGGCCATGGAAAAAGACTTCCGGACGGCTTCGAAGAGATTCTGGACCACCATCCGGCGTCTCGGGAGGGGGAAGCAGTGCACCGTAAACACTGTGTACGGTGGGGACGGTGCGCTGCTGACCTCGACTCGGGACGTTGTGGATCGGTGGAAGGAATACTTCGAAGACCTCCTCAATCCCACCAACACGCCTTCTGGTAAGGAAGCAGGGCCTGGGGGCTTGGGTGTGGGCTCTCCTATCTCTGGGGTGGAGGTCGCCGAGGTGGTTAAAAAGCTCCTCGGTGGCAGGGCCCCGGGGGTGGATGAGATCCGCCCCGAGTTCCTCAAGGCCCTGGATGTTGTGGGGCTGTCATGGTTGACACGACTCTGCAGCATCGCGTGGACATCGGGGGCAGTGCCTCTGGATTGGCAGACTGGGGTGGTGGTCCCTCTTTTTAAGAAGGGGGACCGGAGGGTGTGTTCCAATTACAGGGGAATCACACTCCTCAGCCTCCCTGGTAAGGTCTATTCGGGGGTGCTGGAGAGGAGGGTCCGTCGGATAGTCGAATCTCGGATTCAGGAGGAGCAGTGTGGTTTTCGTCCGGGCCGTGGAACAGTGGACCAGCTCTACACCCTCTGCAGGATCCTTGAGGGTGCATGGGAGTTTGCCCAACCAGTCCACATGTGTTTTGTGGACTTGGAGAAGGCATTCGACCGTGTCCCTCGGGGGATCCTGTGGGGGGTTCTCCGGGAGTATGGGGTATCGGACTCCCTGATAAGGGCCGTCCGTTCCCTGTATGACCGGTGTCAGAGCTTGGTCCGCATTTCCGGCAATAAGTCGGACTTGTTTCCAGTGAGAGTTGGACTCCGCCAGGGCTGCCCTTTGTCACCGATCCTGTTCATAATTTTTATGGACAGGATTTCTAGGCGCAGCCAGGGTGTAGAGGGGGTCCGGTTTGGTGACCTCAGGATTGGGTCACTGCTTTTTGCAGATGATGTGGTCCTGTTGGCTTCATCAGACCGTGACCTCCAACTCTCACTGGATCGGTTCGCAGCCGAGTGTGAAGCGGCCGGGATGAAAATCAGCACCTCCAAATCCGAGGCCATGGTCCTCAACCGGAAAAGGGTGGAGTGCACTCTTCGGGTCGGGGATGAGATTCTGCCTCAAGTGGAGGAGTTCAAGTACCTCGGGGTCTTGTTCACGAGTGAGGGAAGGATGGAACGGGAGATCGACAGGCGGATCGGTGCGGCGTCTGCAGTAATGCGGACCAGTGGCGGCTGCTGGTGTTTTAAACAGGGGAAGCTCACTTTACATCTTCATTATAAAACGTGTCATATTGAAGCGAGGCAGTTACAAATAAAAGGAGTGTTTAATTGAGGCTGTTGTATGCTTCATCTATGCCATAGAACCACATCAACACACAAACACTTAACACCTGAATTATTCAACATAAACGTGTTAATTCATATTTAATATATAAGACCTAATCTAATCTAATTAATTAGACCAATAATATTGTTTTCTGTACCATTTTGCAATGTAACTCTCCTCTCTGCTCGGACTGCAACTGGGACTGCTGTACGAGGCTGCTGTGAACCTGACTGAGTGCTTTGGGACGGGGGCAGGGCTCACAGCAGCACCCGCTGCTCGTTGGGGACAGAGTGATACGTGCTTTCATGTCAGAGTCTCCAAAACATCAGAAAACTCTCTGATAACACCAGAAAAACTCGCTAGATATGTCGATAGTCGCCTTTGAGAAAAAAAAGTCGCCAAGAAGAGTTGGAAAGTCGCCAGATTTAGCGAGAAAGTCAAGCTACATTGGCAAAACTACACTCAGAAGAGTCAGCCTATCCAAAGCTGTCTGTCAAGGGCTTTGAGCTCTATAAAACATTTCATCCAATCATCATACAGAAGCAGAGCGTCCGACCCCGCCCACTGCTCCATTGACCGCCAGAGACGCTCAGCGTCCAGGGGCGGGACGAGTTTGTCGCATTATCCAATGAGCGTCTTATCCTGGCTTGTCCCGCCCTGGCCCAAAACAGCTGTTGGGAGAAGCTTCATTGAACACCGTTGACGCTCAGCGTCCGCAGCGGACTGCAAGTGTGTGATAGGGAAATCACGTTGGAAAATAACAGCGTTGGCAATAAACAGCTGGTTACAGGATGTCATAGTTGTAAAATTGAACGCATTCAAGTGTAAATATAATTTTAGTGTGAATTTAATATGACAGTTGTGACGATTTATTTGATGAAATTTTAGGGGAAGCTGAGCTTCCCTTGTTGTCTCAGAGCAATCGCCACTGATGCGGACTCTGCACAGATCCGTCGTGGTGAAGAGAGAGCTGAGCCGAAAGGCGAAGCTCTCGATTTACCAGTCGATCTTCGTTCCTACCCTCACCTATGGTCATGAGCTTTGGGTAGTGACCGAAAGAACAAGATCGCGGGTACAAGCGGCCGAAATGAGCTTCCTCCGTAGGGTGGCTGGGCTCTCCCTTAGAGATAGGGTGAGAAGCTCAGTTATCCGGAGGGAGCTCGGAGTAGACCCGCTGCTCCTCCACGTCGAGAGGAGCCAGATGAGGTGGTTCGGGCATCTAATCAGGATGCCTCCCGGACGCCTCCCTGGTGAGGTGTTCAGGGCACGTCCCACCGGTAGGAGACCCCGGGGAAGACCCAGGACACGCTGGAGAGACTATGTCTCTCGGCTGGCCTGGGAACGCCTCGGGGTCCCCCTGGAAGAGCTGGACGAAGTGGCTGGGGAGAGGGAAGTCTGGGCTTCCCTGCTTAGGCTGCTGCCCCCGCGACCCGACCCCGGATAAGCGGCAAGAAGATGGATGGGACCAAAGTAGCCGGGATGCAAAGGCATTGTGGTGCTATCCTGGGTAGCCTGGCCAAGGAGCAGGTTTACAATGAACCCCGTCATTTATAGTTTGAAAAGGACCCACGCCAAACTTTGCCTTGACCTCTTCATGTTTACGTTTGATATCTACGGCAGCTGGTAGGTAGCTGAGCCGTTTTCACTGTCAAATATCGCCCCCCGTTGGTAAGATGTCTCATTGCTGCCACATACTGTAGTGAAATTCATTGCATTGCTTCAGGACTCACACTACGCAACACAA
This sequence comes from Scomber japonicus, assembly GCF_027409825.1. Taxonomy (NCBI): domain Eukaryota; kingdom Metazoa; phylum Chordata; class Actinopteri; order Scombriformes; family Scombridae; genus Scomber; species Scomber japonicus. Next base: position 14,985,967 of record NC_070592.1, read on the forward strand.
CTTCTATTTGAAACCAGCGTTTGATTGATCAAAATTTCATGTGATTTAAACCTTTTTAACGATCAATTATCGATCATCAATTAATCATGCACATCCCTAGTAACAACATAACATATCTCCTACTGTGGAATTAACACATTATGCCTAATTTTATTGTGATGCCCCACTGGATGCATACATAAATGCAACATGGCTTTCCAAAAGTAAACACTGTCTGTGCAAAATAAAAGAACTTCAACTTAAGTTATGGAAAAATTGCTGTATTTATCATGCTGCTTTGCAGTCATTGCAAATTGCAAATTTACTATCTGTAGGACACACTTGGAAATAGTTCCAAACCACTGACATAAGCCCCGTTTCGTTTTCTGGAGTCATGTGTGAATGGGAGTAGGGTTTGAAATTCGAGGAAATCTGTACAGCCAATTTCCCACCTTAAGACCTAGATTTCAGTGAAAATGCCAGAATGGCTGTGTTGGAATGAATATGGTATCACTGTAGGAACAAGTACGTGGGTTACAGCTGTCAAATATGCTTTCACGTGGAGCAAACAAACCAATCACAAAACTCTTGATGACGTATTTGAATTTCGTGACTTGTTTACAAAAGCTTTCCCGAGTGATTTGTGTCTCAAACTTGTTGAATATTAAATACATTACAAGAACATTGGCACCAGACAAAAACAGCTCCTCACCCGCTACAGTATGTTCCTGAAAATAACAAGAGACATCTTCTGCCGCTTACATGTACATCTGGCCTTGCCCCATCTTCTTTTTCTGTTGAGTTTTATGGTGGTTGGCATCCATAAGTGTTGCATTACCGCCATTTGCTAGAGAGCAAAAATGTTCCTAAATGTGGCTGCATGTGTATTACATATATATAGTAAGATATATTTCTTGCAAGGTATTTTGGCCACTGAGTGACATGGGCTGGAAGATTAGATAAAATTACTTTTATATAAGCAAAGATCACTGTAAAGTGATTAAAACAAACCACATACATTTTACATCCTATGGCTTAAATTATAAATATTACATAAGTCTGTTTTGGATCTGAAGCAAAACTTCAACTAAAATATAATCTGAAACAGTCCTGTGTTTATCTTTGATAAAGGTTACTGATATCAACAGCTTATACTGTACTACTGCTACACATTATTCTGTACAAACTGCTACAGCCATCTGACTGAGGGAGCTACAGTATATCTGTCATCTTCAACACATTTACAAGTGTAGTGAGGGACCGCACACATTCATGCATCACTTTTCCATCCAACTTACAATATATCACTCATCACGCATGAAATGAAGGACTAATGATTCCCTGGAGCGAGACCGGGTCATTTCATAAGCAAAAGACGATAAATACAGATACCAATAAAAATATTTGCCTAAAATTGCAAACAAATCAATCAGTCTTATATGTATGTGTGTGTGCGTGTGTGTGTGCATGTGAATGTGTGTGTGTGTTTTGCTCTGTATGTGGGGTAGCATGTCCTCACTATGTGTTTGTATCCGTCTCCCAGTAAAGCATGAATGCTGAATCTGTGTTTTAATGACTTTAATGGTTCCATCGCTTCTCTATCAACAATCAATGCTGGTGTTCCCCAAACACACACACACACATACACACACACACACACACACACACACACACACACACACACACACACACACACACACACACACACACACACACACACACACACACACACATATACACACACACACACACACACACACACGTTGATTCTACGTTGGTGTTCCTCATTATTTACTTCTGGAGAAGCATGCCAACTGGAAAAGTGACTAAGCAGCTGTGTGTGTGTGTGTGTGTGTGTGTGTGTGTGTGTGTGTGTGTGTGTGTGTGTGTGTGTGTGTGTGTGTGTGTGTGTGAGTGTGTGCATCTGGGGTGTTTATGTGTGCATGTGCAAGAATTTGTTAAGTAATCTGACTGTGGAATTGAATTATGTCATCATAGAAACAAGGATTAGGTTATCGGATGTTTAAGAATGGTCAATTAGTGTCACTACCGCAACATATGTGAGAGGAAAATGAGGAAGGCAGAGAAGCATGAAGAGCAATGAGAGAGAAAGAGAAGTGCCAGTGGGGAAATGAGGGGGGGGGGGGAGAAAGGAAAAAAAGAAGAGAAGAAAGAAATATTTATCAAGAATGTATCCTCCAACATCACAAACATTCACTTCACTGCTGTCCATTATGATCTCTGACCTGCCAAGAGTTGAAAATCGGAAAGAGAATATCATTTTTGAGATCAATACAGAAAAAAAATATCACTTGACTGGATGCCAGGCGTGTACAAGAAGCACAAGTAGCTTGTTGGGGTGATGTCTAAACCAAAAACAAAGCTTACCTCGACTCAAGACAGACACAGAGACAGACACTGTCATAAAGACAGATTTAAAAGAAGGCAGAGAGAGAGAAAAGAGAAAGTCGAGGAAGAAAACAAGAGAGAACCAAGCGAAGCAGTCATCAGACTTCAAAGCATCCTTTTATCCGATTTGTTTAGACTTTTAAATCGCCAGTCCAGATCCACCAAAACAAAAGATGAAACGATAATCCGATAATTGTTACAATGTTTCACAGAGGGAAAATATTTCAGAATATATTTACGTGTTTATGTGATCGCTGGAGTGAAATGTGCTTAAAGCATGATAAAATGTTTAATTTCTGTTTAAGTTGATTTGTATTTTTTCCTTTTGTTTGTGAGATTGCTTGCTGGTTATAATGGGTATGTGTGTATGTGTGTGTGTGTGTGTGTGTGTGTGTGTGTGTGTGTGTGTGTGTGTGTGTGTGTGTGTGTGTGTGTGTGTGCGTGTGTGAGAAAGAAAGCGGGAGTTAATGGAATAAAGACCAATTGTCTACATGTGTGTTTGTGTATACGTCCACAGCTGTATACATGCCTTCCAATCTGACTTCTGGCCATTTTGAAGACACTGCTATTTGATATGTAGTCTTTTCTGACTTATATTGTATTTTATTTTATATCTGGATTCGTACTTTTCATTCATCATGACTGCAATAAAGTAACCTAAGCTTTCGGTTCTGCAGTTCCAACACCTATGCTGAATGCATTATACAGGCTTGGTGATACCAGCATTTACAGCAAAACGCTTTTCATGTCAGTGGAATTGCCACAATCTGTGGATTTGCTCTTGGAGGTATAAATTTGTGTGTTTTTTTCACACAAAGTTAAAATTTTGGTGACTCACAAATTGGTGCTGTTGACCAATTTGAAAGCATCTTATTAGTGCTGAAATTTCAGGGAACAGAGAGAACCAGAGCCCAATAAGTTATCATATTAGTTATGACCATGATACAAGTCTTCACATCACTAAGCTTCCAGCACAATCTACTATACTATACTTCACAATGGCCAAAAAAGTTTCAAATCACAATATTTTAGATGTTAGTAATGCCTCTTTTTGGTAAAACTGATTGCATAGTTACACGAGAGCCTCAGTGAAAAGTTATTCTGAACCCTATACAGGGTTTGTGAAATTACTTTAATCACTAATGAATATTTCCATATTAGCAGTGTATTAAATAACTATATTATAAAAGGGATTGGTCATTGTGAGGAACCTACATTATCACCCGATTCTGCTGTTTCTCTTAATTCTACAGGGTTTTTTTAGCACCTTTCAGCTCATTGTTTTGGTTTTAAAGCCCACATTCTTATGTGTTCTTTGTTTTTGTTCATCTCACCACTCTTATCAACCTTGTAGCAGCATCCACTGTACACTGCCTGTCCAGCACCAAGAAAATTGAAGAAAGTGCAAGTCCTAAGATGAACTATCTAATGCCAGTCTGTGGGTTAATTGTTAAAGAGCCAAACATTCCTCAGAAGTTAGTGGAGACCAAAAGAGAGCTAAAATAGAGATTGAATATTGGGTTTATATACCACAGGGGGTCAGAAACACAACTCCAAATAAAAGGCACAGACAAGTCTTTGCTAGCACATTCACAGTAACCTCTCTATAAGGAGATAATGTTTCAATGCTGTGTTTACAGTTTGTTGCACTGCCCCCAAGTGGTCAAAAAAAATCTATTAATGTAACTTTAAATCCTGAAGCTCCAGTTAGGAAAGCGCTGCTGTCACCAAATTTGCATCATGTTTATCGTTTATGGGGAGAGGTAGTAAGGTTATTCAAAAATTAAACTCTATAAACTAAACTGTTACATAACTTACAAAGAATAATTGAGCTCCTTTGATCAATATTAAAATGATTCAAGTCAGCTACTGTCCAGCATGGTGTTCATGAAATTGTTTCTCTAGAAAGAAGTGTCCACACACTGACTGAGTTGATGCTCCCAAAACTCAGTGTGCGGCCACCTTGTATAAAATGCTTTTTGTGTTGGTGCCAGCTGCATCTGCGATAACACCGGGACGTGCGTAAACTATGTTGCAGTGTGTGAAGTTGTTACCATGGAGGACCTGTAGAGGATTTTGATGTCTGTATTCTCATCACTTAGATGGCAAGTTCATTCATGGGCCACTCTCCCAAAATCCCAGTGTGTTTTTTTTAACAACTGTTAAATTAGTCCATAGCTGCAAGCGCTTGGTTAAAAGTAAACTGATCAATGCAGCCTGTTCTTCTTAATACTGCTCATACATCCTCGTTTAAGTGGAATTGTCTGTTTAGACAATCTGCCCCTCAAAATATCCCATGGCCATGTAATTTTGCACAAATTGGAGAAGGGCAGCTTTTCCATTCGTCAGGTTAATCACTTGTTGGTGGGGTAATACTTTGCCCATGAGTGAGAGAGAGAAAGAGAGAAAAAAAGAGGACGGACACAGAAGAAAAACAGGATTAAGTGAGGAAGAGAAAGACAGTGGTGGTGGAAGAAAGAGAAGGCTTGTTTGACATATACACTCGGACTATACCTGCTGTATAGGCGAGGGTGGATTACTGAGCAGATCAATAGGAAAACTGCCCCAGGACCTTTGACCACAGAAGACTCAGCTTGGGCAGAATTGAAGGTGAGACCTCTGGCAGTCAGAGGCCTCTGGGCACAGGATGAACATTACAAATCTAAAATGTGTTTGTCAATTCAGCAATCTGAGTGAATAAATTATAGCATGTTGTGAAATAAGTCAAGAATGGGTTAGATGCCTGGAGCAGTGGTTCCCAACAGTGGAGGCCAGGTCCCCAAAACATGAATAAAATGAGAAGAATAAGAGAAGTATATTTTTTCAGTTTTCATGGGAAATAAAAAAAATATAAGAGGGAAAAACATCACTCTTTGGTTGAACTGCTCAAAATTCATGTTCACACTAAGGTCATATAACCAATATTGAGGAGTAATAATTTTGAGTCACAGGTAGTAGAGCTAAGTCAATAAATTGATCAGGCCAATACATCAGTCGATATAGCAGAGAATAGACAAACAACATTCAGGAGGCCACTGTGACATCCACAAGTGCCTTTAGTGGACATCCAGAAACCTTATTTTTCTGGGAAAGAAAAAGAAACAGTGATCCAGAACAGTTAGTCCACCAAAGAGCCTGGACAAGTCTAATTCTCAAGAGTAAAATATCTCATATTTTGTCTTCATTAATTAAGTTCCAGTTTCAGCGATCTTTCTATAAACATTTGAGTTATTCTTATTTTATTTTTTCTGTTTTTTAACTTAAATAGACAATCAACTGATACAGGGTTGTTACATTATTTTTAACTCTTGAAAGTGGATAATGAGTATTTACTTTTACTTTTTGCACGATTAAAAAAAATACACACACATGACATAGATAATAAAACATATACAGTGCAGGGAGAGGCAGAAAACTCAGGTGGCTTATTTGAAGCTGCCACCTAAAAATTGTCAAATTTCACAATGTTACAGAAAACACAAAATTAACATAAAGAAAATAATATAACTACATAAAATTGATATCAAAGTAATACCAACAAAATATATAACAACTATATAATAATTATATATAAACAGCAGTTAAATTGTATTTTAAGTAGCTTTTAAAATATTTTATAGAGAGAGATTTAATTCCCTGGTGGTAAAAGAGAGACACCCTTAAATCTTATTAAAAATTGATGTTGGCAAGTGAAACATTTAGAAGAATGACTTTCTGAAGATTGACGAGTTGTGAATTTACGTGAATATTTATTTCGCTTGAATGTATCTTATAAATAAAAACACATATTGTCATAAATATTAAGAATCTAAAGTTTCTTAAAATGGAGGAACAGATGAGATGTCTGTCTCTGATCGGGTTGCAATCCTAACAAAATGTTTCTGGAGGGTCAAAATTCTGTGGCGAGTAGCGGGAAAAGTAGTCGCCCAAACTTTATTACAATATGAGAGACAGGGGTAATATTAACCAATAATAAAGAGTTAGAGGACAGTTTGTGGTGAGAAATGGTACACATCAGTCTTTAGTCACAGACTAAAAAAGTTAGGAAACACTGGCTGTGCATGAAATCACTCCCTATTCACTGTGTAATGCACTACATTTACCTTATGCCATTTCATTTGAGTGTCTCAATTCTGAGTGTGTAAATATATCCACTATAATGCCCTCAAATATTCCACAATGGAACAAAAAAAGTGACAGGTACACTACTTTGTGCTAACAATCCCACAATGCAATGTTCACCATTTTTAAAGATGTAAAAAATTAACATGACTCTACAGTTGATGGTGATGACCCAAAATTGCCATGATTAGTTAGTCAACTAGTCAGAAATCTTTATTTGCTGCTCACTATTGAGTGAACTATTTACTGTCTTTTATACAGTGAGTAGTGAATGAGTGAATAGGGGAGTGATTTCAGACACAGCCACTGTCTCAGAGCAGTGGTTTTACATCTTTTTACAGCATAAATAAACACAATTTACTGTGGTGGTCTAATGTTCAAGGTCATTTTACAATGCTAAGCCCTGATCGACTCATGTTCAGAAAATCAGACTTTCCTGTAGCTGACTGCACTCTTCCTGAATAAAGATACAAGGAATAAGATCAACTATTCAACTGCCCGTATTTCAGATTCTCATTGAGTGCAGACAGATTACCCTCAATTAAACGGGTCAAACTGGCGAGCAGAACATCTTGACACCTCAATTGATTTTTATGGTATGGACTAATCTGAAAATAAACACCACTGTTTATTATGAGGAATATGTTAGTTTTAACAGATGAATAGAGTAATAGCTGGAGCAGCTGCAGTGGCCTCTTTACCCCTGAATCCGTCTTTGCCAACACACATATAGTATGTATACAAATACACACATACGCATATCCATATACACACTGCATTGGGTTGGCAACAGACACAGAGACATCTTTGTCATTCCTCCCTCTCCCTCTCCCTCTCCCTCTCTCTCTCTCTGTATATTTCTGTTTATATTCATCCCACTCTTTGAAGTGGTCATAACATTGCGTGTTAGTTTTGATGCTCTAATGAATAGACTGTTTTCATGTGACGCACTGGAAAATGGAAACTATGATTCTCTCTCTTTCTCCTTCACTGTATTTCTCTCACCCGTAGCGCTCCTCTTTTACTCAATTTTCACCCTTTTTTTTATCTTTATGACCTATCATTGTATTTCTGTTATTCTTCCAGCTAATTATGTCTCTCCAAATATCTTCCCCTGCAGCATCTTGCCCTCTGTCTTGTTTTTTTATCTCTTTAGCCCACTCACTGTTTTTCCCTCCCATTTTGTCCCCTATATCATTATTATCACTTGGCTTTTTATCTTGTATTCATGCAATTTTAGATTTCACACAGTCTTTCTCATCATGTCCTCAACTTATTTTGTATTTGACTTATTTATTCATGTATGTGTGTGTGTGCGGTTTACTCTTTATAATTGTGTGGGGAAATCTATACAGGGGAAATGTGCACGACGTCATGTTGTGCTCATCATATTTGTGCTAGCCAGTTCTAATCAGTTGCTTTAATGATCAAAAATGTCTGATCAGATGGAAAGAAAAATCAAGAAAGATGCAAACAGAAAAGTTATCTATTTAATCTTGTGGTTAGCCAGCATAAACTAACTTTTAACGTACATAAATATACACATTTTAAAACAACATGTAGTTTAAAAAGTTTATGAAACACATTTTCTAATGAAACACAGGTTAAACTGTTGATTCTTTTAACCAAAGCACTTGCTGTGATTTACAGTGTAAGTCTGTTGTTATGCTGTCTTGAATCATTTTTCTCTTTTTCTTTTTTAATGTGTTGCATTTTTCTTTTTTACTTTTTTAGTTATTGCAGTTCTTTTTCTTTTTCTTTTATGTCAATTTTGCATGACAGTTTTTACACAAAGTTTGTTTCATGTCTCAAGGCCAAGTAAATCCAAACCATAGTCCTTTCACTATTGTGCAGCCACGAGCATAAGTTTTTAAAATGTTATTGTTCTCTCATTTAAGAAAAAGAAAGAAAAATAAATGATTCTTTTTTTCTTGCCGTAGGACTCTGACCAGAGTCAGGCTGTATTATAAACAACTTGTTGCTTTCCATTCTATTTCACCAGGAACTATAAAAAAAAACTTAATAGGTGAGTTTAAAATACATAGGCGTATTTATTTATCTTGGTGGATTTGCAAAGGAAAAGGGACAGGAGTTGTAGCCAAACCCTGCTGAACTATGGTAACGGTCCACTGAACTGACACTTTCATAAAAACTAGCCAGTTCCCAGACTTTCCACAGTTGTCATATATCCAGGTCTGTGAGTATGCATGTATGTATAAAAGAGGGGAAAAGAGAAAGAGTGCCTGTGTATTCTGAATGTGAGTGTGTGTGTGTGTGTGTGTGTGTGTGTGTGTGTGTGTGTGTGTGTGTGTGTGTGTGTGTGTGTGTGTGTGTGTGCGCGCGCATGCCCGCCTGCGTGTGTGATCACTTTCCCCCTGTTTTGTGTGATTAGATTTGTCTCCTTTACCTTCAGGGTTGTTGTTTTTGTCTGCCAGCCAGTATATAAAAGCTATGGGTTTACACACACACACACACACACACACACACACACACACACACACACACACACACAGAATGATATGCAAGCCCATCGTCTCCCTTTCACACAAAAACACACACACATTAAAGACCCTTGTGGCACAGCGGTGCATAGTCATGGATGGGCGCCAATAATTCATCTATACTACAGTATTACTCATGTAGAACACACACACGCACACACACACACACACACGGTACACACACATGGCAAAGCCATTAGTTGGTCTAAGCTGCAGACACTCAAAGCTTTGTGTAATAACAACCGCTTTTGTCGAGGGTAATAAAAGGTTTATAGTAATAAATGTATTAACATTTTTGACTGAAGCTTTTAAAGTTATGAAATACACAAACGTAACAGCAAAGACGCCTTTGTATGCAGGTTCTATCAGTTGCTTCTATCAGAACACTATCAGGTATTCAATAAAAGCTTTAAAAAAAAGTATTGTCATCCTGGTTGCATACATAGGGCTGGAAATCCAGCAAATGCATTTACTCTTAATGAAAACACAGTGATCTAGTATGTGGCCAAGCAGGTATGAGGAGTGAAATATTGATTTCAAATCTTATAGAATTACCTGTAACGGCTGTCATAGATAACACATGAGGTTATAATGGACAAAACCCAGGTATGTCGATCTACTGTGTCTATCGAAAATCAAATGAAACTGTATTAAACCCGAGGCTCTCATTTCGATTAGCCATGACCTCATCTGTCTCTCTATCACTGTTTATCTTGTACTGAATTACAGCCAAAGCTGGCAAAAAAGTAAACAAGCAATCCTGATAAAGTAGCATCAAATAACTTTTATCGTAGCAGAAATGTTGACATGTCACAGGAGGAAAAACACTGGTACACTTAATAACAATAATGATTTAGCTGTGTCAATAGGCTCAACAGTAGGTATTACACACACAGGGCACATTTTTTTGATGTGAATGTGTGTTCATTTGAAATAATTAATAAACTTTATTTAATTTGTCAGGAATTTATGGTTGCCACGACACCATGGCCTTGTTCACACTAACAATAGCACAGCATCAAAACAGCAGGGGTGGCAACTATGGCAAAAACATGTGTGCTACCTTATCCAGATGTGAAAACATGTTCACATTCCACATCAATTTTTTTGTCTTCTATAGGCTCACCTGTATAAACCGTGCAGTTTTTTGGCATCTGATAAGTCTTAAAACTAATTAATATAATACTCAAACTGGACTCCTCTGAACTATATTTCATCATCTCACCTGTGACACATTGACATTTGTTTGCTGTATAGAGGCTACATGTGAGCATATACTGTGCAGCTTCATCAACATTTCTATTCAAAATACAATGGATACATTTGAATAATTGTTGTCCCAGAAGGACGCTATGTGGGTTGAGGAGGCAGTGAAATGGAAAATGAATCGAAAGATCTGCTCTGGATTCTGTGACTGATTACTGTACTAAGCAGGAAATCTGTAACCTGTAATGGATTAAACATTGAGAGGGTAACTTTCCTTACTTTTCAGCTGGTTCGCCTGAAAAACGTGTGAAACGAAAATGGAAATAATTAATTTAAATGCTGTTTGTGTCTCGCCCTGGCGTCGTTAATTTTGCCTGCGCGACTCTTCTGCTGCATCTTGGTCACAGCTTGTTGATTTTTCAAAAGGTGCAGTTCATTTCCAGCCTGTGCTGCCACCACCACCGCTGCCCTTCCACACACCCACACACAGATACAGCACATAACACACATACACATAGACACACACACTGGACAGCAGTCCCCTTGTATTACCCGCTGTCACTGTGTCAGAACTGTGAGTCAGGGGATGTCGACTGCTCGATTAAAGGAAAATTCCACCCTCAGGTACTCTTTCGCTTTTAGATATCATCAATCTGTGATGCTCCGCAAATTCCAGCAGTTATTTTGTGATTAAGTGTTGCAATTTACTCGTTCAGTGTACCCACTCCCTTTCAACCTGACACCTACTCCAGTTAATGCTTTCCTGCATTTCCCAGAATGACTTTAACCAATCCCCTCAGATCCGAAATTAACTTGTTGCTTTCTGTGTAGGTGGAGGGAGCAGCAGTGACAGCGAGAGAGTGAGATTTGTTCCTATCAAGGAAAAGTGAGTCACACTCTGTGGACAAAATGCAACGTGTCCTTGAGCCGCAATGCATTATGGACCATCCGGGCAACCGTGGGTGGAGGAATTCATACCAACTTCTTACTCCTCAGTGAATTTCACCTTCTATTATTCTTGACTGTCAATTAAAAAGTCTTAAAAGATGTCCTGAAGGAATGACAGTGACATCTGACTGTTATGACTGATGATTTAGCCAGTTGAAATATGTTGAGTCATTAAAATCTACTTAGCAGTGCCGGAAATATCACAGCGTGGTGTGACTACAGCTTCACTTTCTTATAATATTCATATTCAATGTATTCATATTTTCCAAATTTGTGCTCTTATATTCAGGTCAGTTGTAAACGGGAATTCTCCCACATCATTCCAGGTCTTATTTTCAGACAAATTCACAGCTTAGCTTTTACTCAACTAGACAGTCATCTAACCTTCATCATCTCTAACTTCCTACTAGCTGAAAATCTATTTATTACGGTAATTTAGACTTTCAGTTTGTTCCTACATTATGGTCTAAATGTTGTTTATCTACACTGCCATAAATGTAATATTATTATTTCCTTTTATTTAATTAATTAAAGACTCATAAATATCAGAATCACCTTTTTAAAAAACAAAATGTGTATATAGTTGTATATGATAGTCGAATTTAAACTTCACCAAATTTCCATCAAGATATAGAGCTCTTTTTCTCATTTTGTTCATCCTATGAAATGTTTTTAAAAAACTATTTCTATTGTTTCATTAGCTTTATTTTTTTAAAGCAAAACCTATAAAAAAGTCTTTGACATTACTTATAAGGGTATATATAATGAATAAGCTCTTTTAACAGTGTCTTTTTTTCTCCCCGTACACAATGGAAAGTAATTGCATTGTCTGCTTAAGTATTTTAAAAACTGAAACAAATGTGGCCAATAAGCCACAGCAATATAAATACAGGTAGCACCCAAATATGACCCAGAGTTCTTCATGAAAAAACTAGGAGATCGTTTTAAGTTGGATTTTGTCCAGTAACCTAATTTGTCAGGAAAAGATTGATATTTAGAAGATTTTTTGGCCTAGCTCTTTCATCAATGTGCTGCCATCCTGTAGCAGATTAAAGCTTCTCCTCTGTCACCAGTATTTATTCTTCTGCCATCTGTGTATGAGCACTTTTGACAATGCTAGTTTGTACCATTAACAATAAAATTCAGAGGTTTAACCGCTACAAATCAGCTCACGACACAAGAATATACTGCCCCAATTTCCAACATCTCGTCCCTGCTCGAGGCACATTGCTCATGTATCGTCTGTAGACAGAGCTATCTGATTTGCAGGGTGATGCTTGGAAATTAGTATGAAAATAAACCTGCCATCACATTGAGAATAATCACTTTCGACTGGAAACCCTTAACCAGAGGGTATGTTTTCCTCAGGATGTTTTTACCTCACCTCTCTTCTCCAGTCCTTTCCTTTTCTCTCTTCTCCTCTCCTGTCCCTCTTCTCTTCTCCTTCAGTTTCTGGTTAAATGTCAGAAACAATGAGGTTATATGATGATTTTACTACTATAACGCTCTGTAGCAGGAGCAGAATTGCACACACACACAGACGCACATTTTATTAATGTAAAACTAGAGCAGCAGGCATGTAACACATGTGGTTCAAATACAGAAAGGGCCCTCATGGATTAGAAACAGCAGTTAGTGAGCGACTTACACATTCACATACGTTCAAACCCCCCCCCCCCCCCCACACACACACACACACACAAAGGTATAGTGAATAATGGCCGGTTTGTGCGTCTAGCTGGAATATTGAATTTATTATTCCTGTTGTGGAGGCAAGCAGACCGGATATATATAAGGTTGTTATGGCGAGACAGATAGACAGATTTGGAAATATTACTCATGTAATCCACATTCCAGTAGAAAACCCAACTCCACCTCTGCCTTTTTTTTTTCATTTTACAGCTTGACAGTGTTTACCACATGCGGCCAAAAGCATCATATTTTTTTTAAAGCTTTGTGGTAAAACCAAACACTTTCCTTTTGACACAAATGTGTTTTAATATTGCAGAATGTGGTATGAAGGTATCTTCCTCTGTGCCAGGATCAACTGAATCACTCAGTACACATGGGAGACAATGTCAGCTGTCAGTTTTTGTAAAGAAAAATTACACTACAGCAACCTCTACATCATAACAGAGTCTCTTTATGGGAGAAATTTGATTAAACCTGCTTAAAAAGCACATTTATTTGTGTATGTGTATGGATGTAAACTCATTCTTCACTAATGGCAGGGCAACTGTTCTATAGTAAAACTATGCAGATGTTGTGGCAGTCAGACACGTTTAGAATCACTTTGCTGCCCTTTTCTCTAAGGTGTGTTGTTGGGAAAAGGGAGCCATAAACAAAGGGTTTTCAAAATTAACCATGGTGCATGATGGGACAGTAGGGACTCCCTCTTCTTAAATATATCTTAAAAATGGTATTGTGTGATCACAAAGAAAAAGTAAACACTGCTACATGGCAACATCAGCATGGGACGGGAACCATTGAGAGATCATTTCTTATTCCCTCCACTCCGCCAGACCAGGAGCGGCAACTGTCTGGCTGCCGGCCCACTTTCCGAGCTGGAGCTTCTTGTAAGGTATTGCATTACCATATATTTTATTTATCTGCTTTTGCATCTGTAAAGAATGGTGCTATTCAGTGCTGCTGTTCGTCTTGCTTGGCAAAATGGCCCAGCAAATGGTAAAAACAAAGAATAGGCCTGTTATTTCAGAGACAAATAACTCCCTCCGAGGTGAAACTACCCTCCGTCTCTGTGCTTATTCTGCTTTTTTTTTTATTACTATTATTCTTAGCTCATCTCTCCAAGGACCATTTGAGGGTCAGCAGAGGATTTTCAGGGCACTGAGCCGGGGTTTGTTGGTTGCTGGTAATGATGATTTAGGAATTGAAGCTTATTCTGCTGCTGTGCTTCTTGGTAGTCAAGCTGCAAAACAGTAATTCTATTGTAAAAATGTAAAATTGGACAAATATACATTTTAGCAGATGTGACGGTTCAACCTCTGACATAAACCAAAGACAAATAAAGTTATTTTCTATTGAGCAGACCCGACAGTCCTATTTTGTAGCTTATTGGACATAATCTATGGTAAACAATGCATGTGCACGCACATAAAAACACACAGCGAGCCCATATCAGCTACATAAATGCACAAACAAATTCTGATATTGTTTATCTAGCTTCCTCTGTGCAACAGGCAGACTCACACTGACACATTATTGGGTAATTTCACTGATATATTCTACCAGTATTTTATATGTTAAAAGAGGACACATCATGCACATTACCAGGTCTGTATTTTTATTCTGGGGCTCTACTGGGATATATTTGTATGACTTACAATTTCACTTCTGCTCTTCATTTTTTACACAAGTTGGAAATGTATCAAATGCATCCTTACATGTTCAAGCCTGGATGGGATCTGAAATATGTGAGTGGAAAACTGTCTGTTGAACAACCTTAGCAACAAAGACTGGACGCCTGTTCGTGGGAATGTGTGAACAATGGGAAGACTGGGCTTTTGATTTGCAAGGAGCATTTTTACATATGTTCACCTCCAGTTTGACCATGTTTAACAGATGGCCAACATCATAACAGTATAAGAAAAAAACAGAAAGTGGCAAAATGATATGTCCCCTTTAATATTTCTTACAAAGGTGTTTTTTCCTACTGAATCAAGGGAAAATGTTGGCTATGATGAGCAGAAAAATCTACATAAAAATTCTAAAGTAATTTAAAAATGTATGATGAAACCTTTAGAATATGTGTAGTAACAGTGCAAATACTGTTTTTATTATCTACCTGCAATTCTAATTATTGGGTTTTCAAAATACTAATCTATTCCTTCATTTCCTTTTAATAATCACATTTAAAATACTGCAACAAATACACATAAACAAAATCACTCATGAAAATGAACTAAACAAACGTTCATGAGATCTCTCAGACACAAACAACACACACACAGCCTATTGTCATTGATCTACACCTCCATTACAACGACACAAACGCAAAGTCACACACTAACACAGACAAACACTCAGGCAGTGCAGCTCATTGCCAATGATGTATGTGTCCAATAGAGACAGTATTGATTAGCAGTACGTGGCAACAACAGATAGCTTACTGTCAAGTGTAAAATATTCTCCACTCTGTGAGTTTGTGTGTGTGTGTGTGTGTGTGTGTGTGTGTGTGTGTGTGTGTGTGTGTGCGTGTTTGTGAGCGAGTGTACATTGTGTGAGGATAGTTTAACGTATAGTTAACTTTGTTTGTGTGTGTTTTTATGTGTGCATTTGTGTCCTCTGTTCACCTCGTCCTATAACTATAAATATTATCCGTAACTGACTCATACTGTCCAACACACACACACGCACACACACACACACTCACTCACTCACACAAACAGCCATAACTATAATTTGTGTCTAACTGCATCACCCTGTCCAAGGTACCGGGATATTTATACACACATTCTCGCAACATACCAAATTAACTGCTCCTGTACACAACACTCTTTCTCTGTCTCTAACAAACACACACACACACACACACACACACACACACACACACACACACACACACACACACACTCTGTAATACAACTGTGTGTGTGTGTGTGTGTGTGTGTGTGTGTGTGTGTGTGTGTGTGTGCGTGTGTGTGTGATGGCCAGTACGGTGCATAAAGCAGATCGTTACTGGTCACAGGTCGGATGCTGGCGGCAGAGTTTTTATCTGATGGGAGTCTCAAACGCTGGCTGGGAGGCTGAGTTTGGGGACACTTAAAACACACTGAGCCATTTACAACGTATAAGGGAACATTAAAGGAGAAGTCCTCCCTAATATCAAATTCAGATACTGTAGAGCTCGGTATACTACTCATACAGTGTATATACATCAACAGGTAATTGCAGGGGTGCAGCTGACAGGTGAGTGATGTTGCTCTCTGTCATGTCTCCACAGGGAGGCTTTTGTGATCAATTAGCATCATCAGTGTTTATCATGTCTGTCATTTACTGTTTTACAGGGGCCATTAGAGACACACAACAAAGTTACTGTATGCTGACAACAACAGAAAATACATAACAACATAGCATCTACCCTGTTCTTCTTTTTACCACAAGGGACAAATATATTTTATTGTCCTAATTTGAGATATAATTCCTGTTATAGCTCGAAAAAGTTTAATCCCAAAGGATGCATTAGAACAAACTTTCCAACTCACTGTCTTGTTAGTTCATTTTTTTAGTACTACACGGTCAAAAGGGTTCATTAAAGGCCTGTGGCTTAATGTGGCTGAATAGATGAGAGCACTCAGGTAACATTTTGCATGTGTTTATGAAAAAATAACTGCTGAACAGTGATCAAGGCTCAAAAGGCTTCAAATTGTTTGTGCATTGTCTATTTAAACGGCAAAAGGCAAAAAAAATGCAATACTTTGTACATTTTTGGAAGAACACCAAAAACTTTTCAACACCAAAAACTTTTCAAATGTTTTTTACACACCATTATATTTGTTGATATCACATAATACATCCCTAAAATTCAGCTATTTCAAAATCATCTGTACTTTTCTTCACGTCGTCATTCTGTCTGTGTCTATGAAGATGTTAAGTACATTCAATAGAAGATTCACCCAAAAACATTCAAGTCAGGTCAGATCAAGTTAAAGATCCTGCACAGCTGTGGTACAATCCCCCCAGGTGTTTTAACTTATTCTGACTGGATCGTTTCCCTGTCAAGGTGGGACTACTTACATCTTTATCATTCTTATTGGATGATTATCATGTAGCTCCCAGCGTACAACTACACCCAGCTTCACCCTGAAAAGTCAAATCAACCATTTTAGCAAGTCTAATCTAAATTACTTAAAACACCTGTTTGTGTGCAGGGTTTCTCAAGCTTTAACTGAGAAGTGTAAGTACAAAACTAAAGCATGTAGAATATAAGACAAACACTGAAAGACTTTGTGTTGTGTTTGATGGGTTTTGGAGCAGCATCCTGTTTTCACATTAACATAGAAGACTGGAACAAAATATACAGATTTCTGACAGGCTCTACTATTGATAGATTACTATATTTAATGGATAAGTGCACAAAAACTTCATAAATATATTTTTTGTTCCAGTCATAGATTCCAAATTATACTACATCTGGAAAATGGGGGACTTTCAGATTTTTTTTTCCCTTTTTCAGGTCTTCTAAAGCTGTATAAATGCCTTTGGGGAAGAAGCCCCAGGTCAGGAGCTCTCCCTGAGGCACTGGTTTGGCTATACTGAAGCTGGAGGTAAGGGTGGATTGAATGATTCCTGTTATTTTCCAATATGTTGCAGGGAAATCAACATCAGAAATCCAATGTGATCCAAATCCCTCATACGTCAACATCTGACAACATGGGAAGGTTTTTTTCCCCTCAGCTGCAGTTGAGCTATCCTTTGACCTCTGTCCATGGAGAGGACAGATATGTTGATTTTCACTGGAAGGATGATGCAGTATCACATTATCCAATGATCTTAGATCATTCAAGAGTTGTGAGCATAAGCCAGTCTCTCTCCTGAAGCTTGGAAACAGCAGAACAAGGCTATCTTTATTTTATTATGCTATCAGGACATAAATCCTCAAGCTGTGAGACAAATCCTTAAGCTGCTTCAGTGGCGGTGAAAAGGAGGCTGAATTTGTGGTCACAGCGACAGCACTCTGTGTGATTTTTCGGTGGATACAAGGACACTTTTCTGCTTCGCACCTGTTGGTTCTTCAATGACATTAAGCTCAATCATGGATAACTCAAGGTGATAGTGTTAGCATATTAAAATGTTGTACCAAAGAGAACTACAGAAGAAAGACAGAGTCATTTGAAGGTGACAAGAAGAGAATTCAGAATTCATTTGATGCTCACAAGAAAAGTGCAGGTATATGTCGTACAGGAATGTAAATGTATTGGAAAAGATTAAATAGCAAGAATCAGACTAGCTTATTAATGTAACTTTGTTTCCATTAAACATGGCTATACCCTTATTGATACTTTTGATCTGCCAAACAGGAAAAAAATGTAAAATTCTACTTTTATTCTTGGGTAGAAGGCAGAGAACAAAGACAAGTCGGTATGTCCATGAAAATCCAACTGTGGGATCAAAGAGAATATATCATCATGTAAACAGCCAAGAGAAGAAAATGTGACTTTTACTGTTTGGAGATGTCAGCAAGTTGTTTTATGTGATATGCTTCTGTCTCTAGACCCAATTCGACTGTCCCTGTGAGCCATGACAGTGAGTCAGCATTCACAATCCCAGGACCTTGAAACTGAAGCAGCTAAATGGAATATAGCCATCATTGATTGATAATTTGCGCTAGTGCTTTTTTACTGACATGTCAAAATGTCTTCCTTTTAGAAAAAAAGGCCTGTGGCAATAACAGAAGATGCTTTAACACATTTGACATCCAATGACGTACTGGTTTCATAAAGGGAGACAGGTGTGATTCTCCTGCATTGAATTTCAGATGGGTGCTCTGCCTCAAAAAATGAGTTTCAGTATGTCTGTTTTTCCCAAAAGATATTAAGGATAAATGGTGGCTTTCCTATTGTAATGAAAAAGTTGCCCCATGTTTCATTATTTTTTAACATTTCATTACCAACTGACTTCTTTCCTAAATGTCTTTTGGAGAAAACAAACATAATCAGCGGACTGTGATCTTACAATATCTGACAGGTGTGAGACATCATCAGACAACTGCAATTTTTGACTTTTTGACATCACTTGTCTTGGTTGTCACTGTCAACAAACATTGAATACATTCATCAAATCGTCATTCATAAATTCATATGCCGAAATAGGCTATGAAATATATGAAGTAAACCTACTGCCTCAGATGAATTAACACAGACCTTACCATCCACGGCATAGAACCCAAAATATTTCTAGACACTGCTTGCCAGATGACTGGGGCCATAATTTTCTGCTAAAGGCAGCTGCTCTGCATGTCTTCCATTTTCAAAACAAAACATATCATTCGCTTAATTTACAGATGGGTCAAGAAGGGGCATGCTAGGTGTGTAAGTGGTTGAGTGGTTATGATTTCCTGTATATCTACTATCAATAAAGGTGTCTGTGCCTGAAAAAAAATCTTTAAAAAGAGGGGGCATACTATAGCCTACAAAACTCACTGCTGGATGAGATGGCAAACAACAAAATACAAACAAACGGTCTACTGCGCTACAGCTGACATTTTAAAATTCCAATGTGAAAATCAAGCTGCGCATGTCATACAGCTGCAAAACGTCTGTTCTGATTAAATGCGGTGGTACATATGAATACTAGATCAGAATAGATCACGTCACAGTTGTCCTGAAATCTTCAATCGGAATGACAAAAAGTCTCTACGTAAACCTGGCTACTGTCAACAAATGTTTTTATTACTGTTCAAATATAACTTTAGAGAGAAAACACAAACAATGGTGGTGCCACTATGAAGGACCTATGCCCTACACCACCTGACCTTGATTATGTTATCAGCTGGTGGCTGTAGAGTAACACAGAAACAATACTTTAAAGAACGATTCTACATTAAAATCTGCACTAAAATATATGATTGGCCAGTCAGTCAGTCTTATTGTGCTGTAGCCAAGTATAAGACCCTAGCAGAAGATAGCTAAATATAATATGGTCCTTAAAAGAAGTAAATAGTTAACTTGTGAGGCAGCTGGACTCATAAGATAACAATATCACAAAATCACGCAAGAATCCATCCTGTCAGGCTTCAAGTTTATGTCCATCAACTTTGTGGATTCAGCTTTCTCACAAGGTAAAACAGTGATAGATTGTTAATCCAATCACCTGCCAAGTATTTTTTGAAAGCGCCTGCCATTTTCTAAACACTTTCCAAGGATGACTTGAGATGGTTCTGTGTGACAAAGCCATCTGGTGCGCCAGGTTGAACAAACAGGGTGTCTTTGAGTATGATAATAGCCAAGTATCTGGTGTCAGAAAGACCAAAAATGGCTGCTAAAATATAAACAAGTGTGAAAATAATTTTTCACACTGTTGAAAATAAACCAAAATATATAAACAAGTGAATCTGAGAAACATCTAGACTTCCAACCTGTTAAAAGCAGACAATCAAATACCAAATCTCCTTTAACCAGAAACACTGTTCACACATCTTGCTACTTTTTTTCCTTCAGTTATAATATAGATTCAATATTCACTGTTACCCATACATAGGCTCTATTTGAACAGCTTCCACAGGTAGATTAAGACTCACACAAGTAGATAGAATCTGTCTGAATTACATGCTGCAGTAACTGAGTGAGGGCTAGAGGCTTTTCTGTGCACAGCCGCCTAGCTGACGTCTGCAGATAGCCTTCATGTGAAGCATTTAAGGAACATCAGTATATTGTTGAGTCTGCAGATAGTGTGCATATGAGGCATTTAAGGGAGATCTGTAAATTGTAGCTGATGAAAAAAATCTGGGTTACACTCTCCCCCTGTTTCTGCGTGCATATTAGTCACACTCTGCACCCCACAAACAATTAAATTGTGAACATGTGGGAAGCACTATTATTTGAACATGATATATGCTCTTTAAATACCCTACATATAAAGTATAGTACAGTATAAGTAATGTACATTCAAAGCCATTTCATTGTAACTTTCTAACACTCGGGCCAAGAATTAATTTAATACAACTACAGTGAAGTGACCTAAATTGAATTGAGATGACAGATAAAGTAAGTGAAAGAGTGAAGCAGACATGGAGACAGACAGAACAAAATGACAAAAGAGAACAGTAGAGGGACAATGAGGTTAAATATATAAATATTGTTCTCATTTGATCAAAATTAACAGATTTTTCGCTACTATTAATAATTTAAACAATCATTAGTAATTCATGACTATTCTGAAGATATGACACCTGAATGTTCAGAGTTTTCTAAAGGACATATCCACTTTTTTATTCTCAGTCTCTTGCTACTGAACTTTACTGAAGTTGAAATCTGAAAATTTGCAAAAAAGATTTTATACTTCTATATTTCATTCTCAGTCAAAGTTGCTAATGGTACTGAAAACTGTTGCAGGAACATTTCCCCACATCTGTATCTTCATTGCACTCTCCTCATCTCTGTTGCTAATTCATTTTTTTCATTTTATCCCCCTTTTCTCTTTCTGGACTGCTTTCTGTCTTGTTTTGTTGTTCACTTTCACTTTGAATGTATTTTCAGATTTTTAATCCCCAGTTTTAGTTTGATAATTACAGTACTAACAAAGAGAAATGACAGGTTGGAGAACTACTGATACTTGGAAAAGGAGAGGACACACTGAGCGTAGAATGGTTAATTGAGCAACATGTATAATTTATTATAATAATAATGTTTTGCTTGTTTTGTGTGTGACCATCCTTTCCCGGCTGCCTACTCAGCTGCACAGATAAATAAATGAAATCAAATTAATTTGCTCTCTTGGAAGCAAGATTCCAGCTGCATGTGTGAGCTGACATGATATGACAAAGAAAAATAATTCAAATTCCTTCAAAAGAGTCTTTGTATCAGTCAAATGTTGTCTCAATCTCATGAAAAATATGGAGTTTGAAATGGAAAACACATTCACTCTTGCTATTTCTATCTCATTTTCTCTGTCATACGTTCTCAATTTCCCTCCCCTTCTCCCATCATAAACCTCATGAGTATTCAACATCAATTCTGCATTCATTGATTCTTTCTATTGCATTCAAACAAAAGCGTAATTTGAGAAGACTTGAATAGTAATAAAATTAAATCAGATAGAACAGTTACACAGTTCTTATATTTTTGTAATTATCCATTCACCCATTAAACTCAAAATAATACTTCTGATTTATTTCAGCTGTGTCATAATGTTTATGTTCATATACAATAGTCCTCCCATGACATTGATGGAGTGCAACAATATGACTGCCATCCAACTGGGATTGTCTTAAAATAGGCAATGTTAAACCCATATTTAATAATATCATGTTTCCCCCGTCCCTAGGGAAGAGCGACATAGTAACAAGGAGGATCACAATGTACAATCTTATCACGATTCTTACATGTATTTTGCAAGTTACTGAACAGGACAAAAGATTCAAGATTCAAAAAATGATAAATCAGATGATAGAAATGTGTCTTAAGTTAGTGGTTCACAAACAACATAAACACATATGAAAGACACACATAAAATGATATTAAAATACTAACAATTACATAAATACATTTTTTAAAGTAGTGACACTGTTACACCCATCATTTTTAATCAATAAAACATGTACTGAATATAGCTGCAAAAAGTTCACTGCCAATGCATTTGTTTTGTTTTCCTAATATTATTGCTCCTGTTAACTACAGTGTCAGTACTGTTTTAAGAGCGCTTAAAACACTTGAAATATTTCCTTATTCGCTTTCTTGCCAAGAATTACAGTAGATGAGAAGATTGGTAAAAGTGGTATCAATCTTTTCATCTTACTCTTGGCATAAAAATCAGTAAGCGGTCCCCTGTCTCCAGAGTCAAAGTGATGTGTTTTGTTAGCCAAACATTCTCACCCCCGCCTCCTCCCGATGACTTCTGTGCAGTATAACAACACTTACTGCATTGAAAAGCCTGCTGCCAATGATTATAATAGAGCCAGGTATTACGCTTCCTTCATATAATTGTGCCATGTATTTTGCAAGAGAGAGGATTGTTATTCCATCCAATCCCATTTTCTTCTCTTATGTGCACTAGAGTCAGTCACTAATCCACTTGCTGTTCATTTATACCAAATTGGCTGCACCTGTAGAATGCTTCCTGCTGCTTCTAACAATGATGTATCACCACAGAGGCATTGTTCCATCAACAACTGTTGGGTCCGGTTCAATATTTAGTTGCTAGTAGCAACCATTACTGGTACAGCTCTATAGCAGTTATAGTTTAACTGGCATCATTACATCTGGCCTGGTATCAAGGTATCAAGCATCTGCTTCCAAAATGCCCTGGTTGGACCATTATCCCTTGGTGGTGTTTATATTGTAGGTAATTGTCAATTTGTTAATTAAATGTTCCCGGGATCAGTTTAGTGCTAACTAAACAAGCCATTTTACTAGCTGTTTGAGGCTAAAGAGTTGTTAATACAACATTCAAAGTAGCCAACTGTTAATTATTGTTGGACTTGTGTTTCTTTACTGATTTTACTGCTATAAATGTATTACTCTGTTGTGCACATTGATAATTTATTGGTGACATCTTTTACCACCATAACTAATTTGACAGCTAGTATTTGTAATTCCATTTGTTACTTTATCAAATGTTTAGTCTGATTCTATTTTTCTATTTTTTTCTTTACATTTGGTCTAACTCTGGTTTCACAGTTTCACAAAAATCTCCAAGGCCAACTACTGTCTTCAAATTCTATTTAGTGTGTTTAGCTCACTGCACCGCTGTGGAGCTACAGGCAGAAGAGACATCTTTACTCCATTCAGAGTAATGATGACCTTAGTTCTTACTGTATTAACCCCAAATGGAGTCAGAACCAGAGTCTTTTAACTTTTTGTGAGAAATGCTAAAACTAGCCTCTCCTGATTGAAAGAAGTCAGGTTTAATCATTTTAAGGCAAAACATATGGTATCAAAGCAATCAGTGTAATACATACTAGCGGTCAAGATGAACAAAAAGTCATTATTTGTCCAAAAAAAAGGAGAATTAATTTCTAAAAAGCCATGGCACACACTGAGCTCCGAGACCCAGATGTGGCAGTGAAAATGATTGCATGTGTGACTGAAGCTTATAATTAAATTACTAAGTTATTGTTTGACCATGAGAAAGATCAATGTGCAGTCGATAAACATTCATCTTGTAATTTATCAAGTAGCTATTATAATAAAAGGCTTTTCAGTTTTTGTACAGTGTGCCTTTTCTTTTTCTATGTCTTTTTTATGGCTGTCGATTACCTACCCATGCAACAGGAACACCTGCTTGGTGGTTTTTAATCAAATGGTTAGTTAGACCATTACATAACCATTATAACCCTGCATCCTTAACAGTGGCTAAAGTGTTGCGCCACAATTATCATTTGAAATGGTCCCAATCTCCATTTCAATTAAATAACACCAAGCAAGTATTTAAACCAATCAAAACCTACTTTACTTTCCAATATCATGCCTAGCGCTAGCCTTGATAATGAATGTGGTGGAAACAGACAGTGAGTGGTTCTCATAGTTTTAATGAGATGCTTATGAACAGCTAAATGGATTTGCATGCTGTTACACTCATGTTATTCAACCTAGCATTCGGTTAAGCTGTTTTTTCTTGACATCTGGCGTCAAGGTTTATATCCCCATTTTATAAGAGTGGAGACAATTGAGTAATTGAGTAATTACTGAGGTAGATGTGCGAGCAGCAGACTGGGAAAGTTATTAAGCAGTAATATAAACAATAGACTGATCAACATCCTTAATGAGCATGTCTTGAGTAAAAATCAACTCTCATCCAGAATGTTATACTATGTCTATAGCCTGCACGTCCTCATTAGCATACAAGACCATCAGGACATTTTAGGTTTCTCTGTGATTTAAGAAAAACACAAGTATTTGATTTATTTTGGCTTGAAGTAATGTAAATATTTGAAGTCTGAAAGCAGACGTCTAATCCAAAATCTTCTTCATGTAATTTCACTCAAAGAAGGAAGTGCCCCTCACTTCGTCCAACGCTGCCCAGTGTTTATATAAATCAGTTAGTGGTGCAGCTGGACAAATCTGAAACCTCTTTTCCTTCTGAGGGATCTGTCACTTGGGAGTAAAAAGCCTGTTTCTATGCAGATAACCGAGTGTTGTTGTACTCCACGCATCAAAGACAGCCTCAATCTGCTGGAGCCATGCGGCAAAAATTGGGCCCATATCAGTAAATCCAAAATCACACCAACAATGATGAACTAAAATGATGATCCCGGGCATCAGTTCACTCCAGGTGCTGTGCAGTGACGTCTTTGAAAGCTTGGAGAGTAACACTCACCTTAGACGAAAAATTAGGGCATCGGGGAGTTAACAGCATGGTGAAAGATTGATACAAGTTCTGATATTTGGCTGATTTACCTACCACACTGCAGTGTTTTCAATTACGCACAATCCTCCAAACTCATACCTGTTCATTTTTTGTCTTTTTGTCTATATGTTTATATTATTTACATATGTACATAATCTAAAGGACGTACAGCAGTGTGTTTGATGTTTTCTTATGTGTGTTATGTAGTAAGTGCGTACAGGTCACTTAAGTTTTTAGCAGACTGCTGTTAAATTTATCTCCTGCTCTGTCACCTTGCTGCTTTGACCCAGAATTTACTACTATGGCCTTAGGCTGTCTGTGTATGTGTGTATGGTAGCTTTACCGCCACTAGAAAAGAGTTGTGAACATCTTAACAAGATAAAACACTGCACCTATTTTAGGTGTTGGGGTTACAACAAGGATAAGGGATGGTTATAGTTACGGTCAAAGGCTCGGGATTCATCATGAGAGATGTCCTCTCATGTATGATTAGCAATGCCATTAAAAAAAAAAGTGTGCTTGCGGAGGGGATCTCTGGAATTAGAAGCAGGATTTGAAATGGAAATTAAATGAGAAGACACACTGGGGAAAGAGCGAGGTGGGGGGGGGGGGGGGGAGTGTGAAAAGATGCTGAAAACTTTGAATCATAATAAAATTCAGCTCTGTAGCTTTTTTATATAAATTATTCACAGATAGAGAGCTACAGGGAAGGAGGGTGACAGACAAACAGTAAGACAGAAGAGAGTATAAGAGGGAAGGACACATGCTTGCGTGGATATGGTTCAGTGCAACATTTCGTACTGAAAGAGACCCATCCTGCATCCTGACAGAAAAATGACGCAGTATTGCCTGAATGCCTTAAATAATAAATACTGTGAATACTGTGAAACTGACTCATCTCTCCCAACAGTTACAGTGACGTTACAGGGTTCAGTGCTGGTTAATGCTCATGAGACTTTTAGTCAAACGCCACATGAAGGACACTTGAATATTGCTATATAAAATGATCAGGATGGTGTTTAGAGGTGTGACAAAATACAGTGAAGAGAGGCTGTTCTTTTTATTCTTCTTGTATGAGGTGTCTCATTACATGTGAAGTGTACATCATCAACGTTTGAAGTTAGTATACTCGACTGTGTCACAAGCAATGAAAAGATGAACGTTAGATTAGGTTAGGTAAGTTTTATTTTTCCAATCATTTAAAAAAAATAATAGTAATTTCTTATACAGATATTCATGCAAACAAAACAAAAAGAAGAGAAAAAGAAATAGGATATATAAACAAAACAATTAATATGTCATCACTACTCAGCTGCACTTAGAAACGGTATAAAGCTTAAACAAGCACAACGTACTGAAAGCAACATGAAGTGTGCAATACTATTTTAATGTGTCACTGGACGACTTATACTGTGACACTGTGACTATTATGATTATTTATTGTAATTGCCTCGTATATATTATGTGTAATGTAGTTAATTTTTTTTTTTGGAATTGTGCCGGTAACATCTGGCAGGGTGGACTACCAATGGAAATCAGGCCTTGGCTGCAATTGGGTGCATTTACGTTTTTATGTTTAATGATGTACATTGTCCCTGTGGAGAAATAAATAAATTATACCTATTCTTTCTTCATCCCTATCTGTTTCTCTTACAAATTATTTATTCTTTTTCTTTTATTCTCTTTTATTTTCTTTGACCGAAAAAAAGGTGTAGACTGAAGCCTAAGCTTATCTTTAAAAACATGAATTCAGCTTCTGCAAACAAAACTTACGTCAGTAGCACGTAGAATGTGGTTGGAGACAAGGAGATTATATAAATCTGTAACAGTGTAAACTACATAGACTGTTAGCTCGTAGCCTTGAAGTCTTTGCATTCTACATCAAATCATGCCCACGCTCAACAGGTTTCAGCTACACAGCAGCCACAGTGCAACAACAGGAGCCTCTGTGTGTCTGTTTGTGTGTGATTGAGTGTGTTCACGTACATTGAAGGAAGGGGGGGGGGGGGCTGACTGGGAGTGAGAGATCTTTAATGTTATTATGAGAAGTGTAAGTGAGGACAATGGCATCACCTATATTAGTCTCGTGAATTTGAGCGAGCACGCAAGCAGCTCAGTTAACAGTCACCGCTGTCACGAATGAAAAGGAATTTTTGTTTCTTACAAATAAAACCTTTAAAAGAAAAATCTCAAAGGGCTGCAATTTAAAAGCATAGTAACCAGCAGGACAGGGATTTTGTTTTATTATAAAACAAATATGAAGAGTAATAAAATTGGAATTAACAAGTGCTTGGGAGCTCATAACAGAACAGAAAAAGTAGAAAAGTCTTGAGGCATTTTCCAAAGTTTGGGAGGAAAAAAGAAAGTCCAAGTGTTTTTCAAGGCAACTGAGCCGTCGGCACAATCTTCTGTAGCACAGGTCTCAATTCTGGAGGAGCGAAGAGCCAAAAAGTCATCAAATCTGAGGTTGTGGAGTTTGAGAATTTTGGTGTGAGCAGTGCCTGGCAGTTCTCTGAGGTAGGCTGTGTATTTCTATAGATACACTTAATAGATCAGGGGAGGACATTTAAAGTCTGTCCTGAAGGAGTAAAATGGTGGTGTTCCTGCAGTCCCATTAGGACCTATAGCAACACTGTTTGATATACTGGAGTTTCTATATTCTCTTGGCAAACTCTCAGAGAAGTGAGAGTGCCATGAAATGGTCCAGCCTTGACAGTGTTTCCCCTATATTCGTTCTCTCACTCGAGTGTGTGGTTGAGCAAGAGAGAGAGAGAAGCAAGTGGCAGAAAAGTGATGGTGAATGTGAGCGGATTAGTTTTAGTTTATTAGGATCCCCATTAGCTAGTACAAATGGTAATAGCTATTCTTCCTGGGGTCCACAGGATTTGCAGTAAATTGGGTTTGCAGTAAGTTGTCAATCTGGCAGTAAATTTACAGTACAGGCTACAGTATGCCGATTAATGAATGCTGCAGCTTCTCAAGACAAAGAAAAGGCTTGTCTGTTGTTTACCCAACTCCTGGAAAATTAAAAGGGGTTAGCTCTAGAGTTATCAACAATGTATTAGCCTAAACTTAAGGTAGACTGTCCTTTAAGGTGGATCAGCTATTCACATTTTAGTGTCAATCTTTGCTGGTCCTAAACTCAGATATATGGATATATTTCTATAATCTAGAGCTGTAATGAATAGTCCATCAACATAAAGTTTATCAGCAACTATTTTGGTAATCAAAACATTCTTGTATTTCTTTACATTTGCTGGTTATATATTTTATTTTAATTTATTCAGGGTTTATTTGGATTTAAAGCTTTTCCGTGCCATACATGATAGTAAACTGAATATATTTGCATTATAGACAGTCTATCAGACAAAACAATGTTGGGCTCTAAGAAATTATAATATTTTTCACTATTAATTAATCAAGAAAATAATTGGCAGGTTAATTGATGATAGATGTAATTATTAGCTGTAGCCCTATCATAATCCACATTTTATCCAATCATTAATAATAATGCACAATATTACATACACACTAAAGGTCAGGATATGAACAGACTCATGGACAAACTCAAGTTAAACCAAAGAAAATAGATCTCTGGCACTCTATTTAAGAGCATAAGTGAAAAGGAGAAAAAGATTGAGTGTGAGATAAAACAGAAAAGGAAAAGATGAAAGGAAGGAACAGGAGGAAAAGATACAGAATAAAGACACCAGAATTATATTAGAAAGACTGAAGAATGACAGATGAAGACAGGATGAATCAATAAAATCTGCAGATGCTTTGATGCTGTCATTATCTCTTTCTTTCCCTGTACGTTTTCCTTTCTTCAGAATTAGTTTACTGGGTGTACGCTCTTGAATGTAAAGTGTCTGCATCTATAAAAGTGTGCATGTGATATATTGCAGAGACTTTTCTTGCATTTGTCAACCAAATTTCTGAAATCTTCCGGGAGGTTGTGAGTTTCCAGCATTGCCTTCAATATTTCATAAGCTCATTTACATGAGTTCAAAAACACACGTTCACCTCAGCTTTTGCATTTTGATGTGCTGCAGTGTTCTTTGATTCGTTTTACTTTTCTGATTTTTATACAAAGAATCATTTGCTATTCAAGCAGGAGAGACATAAACTAGAACCGAAAAACAGTATTTACATCATTAATTAGCAGAAGTGTTGAGATTTTTAAAGCAAATACTCATCACGAATCCAACGATATAGTAAGGAGGGGTGCAAAATCAGTCTGAGTTATCCCCAAAAGTTCCAACTCTGACTTTCACAGTGAAACCAAAGCCAACATTTGCAACCTCCACTTGGCTCTGCTGTGATTTAA
Organism: Scomber japonicus; assembly: GCF_027409825.1. NCBI lineage: Eukaryota > Metazoa > Chordata > Actinopteri > Scombriformes > Scombridae > Scomber > Scomber japonicus. The sequence continues at coordinate 15,015,484 of NC_070592.1, forward strand.
GTGTATTGTGGGAAGTATGAAATGGGATTATGTACTTGCTGACAACACGGTTCACTAAGACACAAACTCTAATTTGGCACGAAACTAATTGTTTTTAATAAAGTGAGGTAACAAGGAAAGCTAAAGAACATAATCCCACACTCAATTAAAATTATAATGATGTTGGGTTTTTCAGCTTTTGCCTTCTCTCATACAGATGAATACAAAACAGCATACAGTCTACTATACACTGTGCACACATTGACCCAGACAAATCATCATTTTATTAAGTAGACACTACTTTCAGTTCAAACACAAAGATGGGTAACGTGAGCGACACAGGCTTGCCTGCAGTGATTGGCTCCAGGCCAGCGGTTTCTGGCATCGATGACAAAGCTAGCGGGAGTGTTGATGAGGTTTTCAGTGGGAGCATCAACAGGTGGCAGGACGCCCGTTTTGGTAGCAGCTCTGTGCAGACGAGCAAAACGACTTCAAAGTCTGACTGCTGTCAGTCTGTCAAACCCAGAGGAGTCGGAGGTCTCCGCTCAGTGTCCAAATTAAGTCATTCTCGTATGGCCTATGACACACTGACACATACACACAGACCACTGACAGTCTCCAGAACCCAGAGTTGGTGCACTTTGAAAGAAGAAACGTGAATCACTGCATGTGTGCGTGCGTGTGTGTGTGTGTGTGTGTGTATATATATATATATATATATATATATATATATATATATATATATATATATGCATGCATACTTTTCTAAGTAATACAAACAAAGAATGACAGCTAGATGCACAAAGGAAAACCATGAACGGCCATCTTGTAATGACTTTTTTTAATGCTGTTATCCTGAGATTCCGAGTTAATTTATCATGTTACCTCGAGAAAACAAAAGACCGATTTCCAGAGATAACAAAATCATTTATCATGAGATTTATCATGGGAGGGGGCTCATTCCTGTCTTTTGCCCGCCATGTCTCTATCACAATAGCTCATCAATTTAGATCAAGCACAAGAAGCTCTTAAAGACATGGCTTCAAATCTGTCATGTGTTGGTTTTTATTCCCTCACTCTGGTCTGTTTTCCTTTCTCTCATAAAGTTTAATAAAATGGAAATGTTCCAAAAGTGTTGTTTGGTGCTCCTACATGAAACATTATATTATGACAGGAAGTTAATCAACCTGCCATTTGGCTGTCACACAGATGTCATTAATGTTGTTAATAATAATGGGTACTCCTTCATCTGACACTAAAACAGTTGCTACAGTTGTCAAGACACAATCTATGTATGCTGGCGGGGCACTCCTCCTGATCTCTGATAAACATTACAAGTAATAAGAGGAAACTACTTTTTGTTTTCTTGTGATAACAGCCTGATTATCTCGTTATCTTGAAATAACAAATCTCGTTTTCTTGAGATAACGAAATAATTAACTTGTGATCTTGAGATAACAGCATTTTTTAAAATAACTGCAATCACATCTGTTCTCAGCTTTTTTTTAGAAACACGCACATGCAAATGCAGCATTCCCTTTCTGGCTGACCAGTACCCTTCACCCTGCATTGCTCCATGTTCTTTACGTGGCACAGTGACAATTTATCCACAGTGTGTGTGGGTGTGTGGGTGTGTGTGGCTTTTTGTGATTGGGATAATGCATCTGTGTGTGTGTGGGTGGGCTGTGGATAATTCATCTACATTAGCAAGAGATTAACCTGCTCACCTAACACATCCATCACCCACACACACACACACACACACACACACACACACACGCACACTGCTTTAGGCAAGGGCAGCTAGGGTGGGGGGAAGAGACGCACCCGCGTGCACCTGCAAATATGCAAAACACAGTGGTGCAGCACAGTCATACACACACTAAATTATTTTATGAAATATAGTCAGTTTGAAGACCTTGACCCGTTCCACCAGTCATATACTGCAGCTGAAAATGTGACATGCTCTGATTTGTTTAGGCAACATCACACCAGCGTTCAAGTTATGGATTTTATATGTGGTGTCAGGGAGTTTTTTCATGGAGAGACAGACTTGAATATAAATAATATATTCATCAAAAAAGTACCACAATGACCTACCTCATTACCTCTATTCATTTGTCCCCACCTTGAGCATTGTCTGATCTGCTACTAGATTGCAGCCATGGTTAAAAAACATATTGGTTAGGCAAAGACTTGGCTTTTTGTTAAAAGAACGCAATATCAACTGTTAGCTGAGACTATGAGCTGCCGTCTCCCTTATTAATGTCTACTATAACCCACCCAGACTTCCACCCTGACAAGTTTCACAGCACTACACTGTCTCATAAATATATTTACTTGAGAAACAGGATGGTCCATGCTAATTATTTTCTGAAGTCACTTGTCTGAGAAATGTGCTTTTGAATAATCAACTGACAAAAGGAAATTATTAACTAATCTAAAAAGTACTGCAGCATCCGCAACAATTCAGCATTCAGCAGTCTGTATGTAACACAAGAGCACTGCAAATCATGTGCTCCTATGAAGTTAAAATACTAGAAACATTTGACAGCTGCATTAAACATGCAGCATGACAATACTAAAGCTGTTTGCAGCAGATAGATGCAACAGCTTCTGCTATTAATGTAAATAAGACAAGGTTTAGGTGTCTGAAAAAAATGCTTTCAGAGAGTGCTTTTCCAAGTTCAAAGAGTGCTTTCTTATGTTTGTCATGTAGTGAAGCGACGATGAGCGAGCCATTACGTCCTCATTATTTCCTTTATTTTAAAATCAGCACACATCATTTTGCATCATCTACTGTACCTTCATCATGCATCATCTGCCCAGATTTTCCTTTGGCTGACAGCAATGATTGTGTGCACTCACACTTACACATACACTTGAATTCTTGTAACACACATTCTCAAAAAACACACACATTTTGAATTTCATTTAAACAGATCTTTGACCATCTGCAAGTACAGGATAATAATAGAAAATGCTCATAAAAGTGACTCAGAGGGTAGATACTGGGGGTGTAACGGTACGCAAAATTTACAGTTTGGTATGTACCTCGGTTTTGGGTCAGGGTTCAATATATCAAAAAGAAAACTAAAGAAAATATAAACATCCAAAAACAGCTCATTGGCCAAACGTTTACTGAAACAGTTTAGTTGTGATTCAGTGGAAACTATTACTGAAACTAAAAAAAACTATCTGTGTTGAAGTGGAAAAGGAAAACAACCCTTCTGTTTCCTGCAAGGAATCGGGACACCTGGCTGACAGCTGTTGCTTTCTGTGATTCTGAAATTCGATTTATGGTTGCTTAGCACTGGTTCTTAAGAGGTGCTGTCCATCCACATCAGAAATAAAATGTGTTTAACGCCGTTCTGTACGTCTTCACTCAAAAGCAGAGTGAATAGCCAACCGTCACAGACAGCGGAGTGGGACAGCGCAGACGTGACATTGTTTAAATACAAGGAAAACGGTACATTTTTGAAGACAGGCTCTCCTTTGTCATTTCCATCGAGCATAATGAACCAAGGTAGCTGCTTACAGAACCAAACATCCTGTACCGAAAGGTCAGGGACAAATACATGTAGCATTAAAATTAAAAATTCAGTTTTTACAGTATCATCATCTTGCAGAAACAGTCAGAGAAAATAGCCTTGAAAGTAAAAATATGTCTACATCAACAGCATGTGGGTGTTTGTGTCAGAGAGAGATAAACCTGTACTTATGACTGTGAGGATACATATCTGCATTACTTAGATCTACTTACATAATCACTGGTTATCACACTGGAGTTGTGAAAATGTAAGTACTGCAGGACTGACTTCAGAAATGACTGAATATGGCTTTAAAGGATTCAAATACGTAGTAAATTTTAAAAAAGGGAACAAAGTTATGACAAAATCAGCCCTGTAAAGAGAACATAGTGGTGAGGGAAATTAGATGAAATGATCCTTGAGATGTTTTGTGGGGAAGCTTTCAGTTTTCTCCATCTGTGTTCCTTTTTAATAAAAGTTATGAATCAATTTTAGATTAAATAGTACATTAATGAACTTTTTCAACACTAAAATATGAAGCCATAACACAGACATAGTTACCTGAATGTGAAGAACAATTCTACTAAAACTTAATTTACAAGAGCGCTTACAGAGAGAGACAGAAGAACAGTATTGACCAAAGTTAATGATGCCAGACTCTGCATACACACACACACACACACACACACACACACACACACACACACACACACACACACACACACAAACACACACACACACACGCACACACACACACACGTACACACATAACATAACACACAATATCTTTCTCCTTTTTTGACTGTTTCATCCTCCAAAACACACATACAGACACAAAGCACAAATTCCTTCTGTTTCTCTGTCTCTGTGAAAACCATAACTCTTTTTCCATTTCATGTAGAAAGGAGAAACAGAAATTCAATTTAGAAGCCTGATTGGCAGAGTTGCCTTTGGGAGAAAAGACAGAGAGAAGAAGAAAGAGAAAGGGAGGCAGAGAGAGAAAGAAAAAAGCAAGAGAGAGAGAGAGAGAGAGAGGCGGGGGAGGGAAAGACTGAGAGATGGAAGACAGAAAACAAAGTTAGCAAAAGCAAGAAAGAGAGGTGGAGGAATCTAGACTGGAAGGCAGGGAGGAGAAGATGAGAGCGAATGGGAGAGAGGAGATGAAGGATGAAGCAACGAAAGAGAGGAGGGAGGGAGAGAAGAAATGATGCAGAGAGGGAGCAAGGGATGGAGGGATTAAGGGACTGAGGGAGTATAAGAGAGAGAGAGGAAGAAGAAGGAGAGAAAGACAGAGAGGCATTGTGCTGCACAGCAGCCCCCGCTCGCTGTTTGCTTTGGTTACCACGGCAACCACAGGAGAGAGCGCTGATAAGTTAACCAGATGGTTAGAGAATGAGAGAAAAATGTGTGTGTGTGTTTGTGCAGAGCTGTCTCAGTGTCATCTAGGCCCTTTTTGAATGTCTGGTGATAATGGGTGACGGGTCTGCGGGCGTTTGAACCTTTTATTAGTGTTTTAATTTCTTCATATTGTTTCAGCGATGGTGAGAGAACAGGTGAGGAACTCTGGGACACAAAGTCTACTTTATAACCTATTACCAACTTTATAGCTTTTCTTTTCTTTAATCTGTTTTTTCTTCTTCATCATCACTTTTTTGTTTATTTTCTTTCACCCTGCATCTTTTCTTTATTTCATCCCCATTGTTTATTTATGTCTTGATTCCAGCTTCTGGCCCCATGTGTGTTTCTCTTGCTCATTTTATCTCGGCCCCTGCCAGTGCTTTCAACCCTTCGGCACTCTCTATTCAAGACTTTGCCATTTCTCCACCTGTCCACCAGATGTCCCCAGACTTTCCTTCCTGTTTATCACACCCACCTCAGTGTTTCCCCTATAATTGTACAGGCCTGGTGAACTGCCAGGCCAATAAGAACCTCTGGCAGGTCAAAAACAATCTTTTTTAAATGTTTTATAAGGCCTAAAATAACCCCAGAGATCCATTCACTCGGAAATTAATAGTGTTTGGAAGCCTGTGAGCAACGGTGTTCCCAAACACGAGTCAACCTCTGTGTTGTTGCCTGGGAAACTCTTGGTAGCATAACTTCTTTAAAGAATAGGGCAGTGTGTAATGTGTGTTTTCTAGTATTAAACGTACACACCCAGTGAACCCCCACTTCACCACCTCAAAACAGCCAGCCTAGGGCAAACAATGCACCTGCTCACCTATTCCCACCTAGTACCTGTCTGCACCTGCTGGCCATTGCCTCATTAGCTCCTCAGTAATTCCACCGATCTCCATCATCCATTCCATGCCAGTTCGTCATAGTTTACTGATCTTGAATCCTGTTCCAGTTCATTCCTGCTTCTTTTGTTCCTTTTATGCACCTGCTCCCACCTGATCCTGTGGTTTAGACCATCAGCCTGTTTCCGACCTGCTTGCCTGCCTTTTCCCCTTTTGGACTTTGTTTGCCTGATTTTGGACTCATTCCCCGCTGACTAACTGTAAGGCTGTCGGGTATGAGCATTAAAACCCTCTCATTCAACCTGTCTGTCTGCCGAGTCTGCATTTGGGTCCTTCACCTGTCTGCCCCATTCTCATTCGTGACAATTTATGTTAGGTGTGTGCGTGTGCGTTCCAGAGTGTAGGTCGCTATCAAGGCCAACTAGAAAGAGAATTTTATCAGTTCAATTTAAAATGAGGGAAAGTGTGTGTGTGTGTGTGTGTGTGTGTGTGTGTGTGTGTGTGTGTGTGTGTGTGTGTGTGTGTGTGTGTGTGTGTGTGTGTGTGTGTGTGTGTGTGCCTTTGTGAAGGAGGACCAGGGGAGATGAAAGAAAAAAACTTTTTTTCCTTTTATGAAGATTAATTTTTACAAACTGAAGGCCTAAAGCAGAGGGAGAGGGAAGAGCAGAGAGTCGGGGTGAAAGGGAGGGATGAAGGAACAAACGAAGGGGAAGTAATGGGGGAGGAAAGGAAAGATACACAAAATAAAAAATTCTTTAGGCCAACACCATATGGGAGTTTTAAAAATCTGGCCGATAGCACTTTTTCTTGATATAGACTCCTCAGTTTTTTGGGCCATTCAACTCTGGCACAAGAGACTACAGTCAACAGATAATTCAGTTTTGTTTTTGTTTTTTAGATGACCATAATTGTTTAATGACCTTAACCAAGTATTTGTTTTAAGGCAAACCATTATGTTTGCCTAAAATTCAACAAATTGTTATTATATATATATAAATCTTAAACCTGGCCATGGAAACAAGTTGTGAACGCAACACTGACATATCATCAGCTTTTTCAGTGCAATGATGTAGCAAACAGTAGCTTATTTACATATCAAGCAGTTGATGTATAAATAAGCATTTGGAGAGGAGTATTTGGCCAACTGCTGAAAATCTAAATATAACTCTATATTCACTCTTCTTTAGCTCTGTTTTAGGTCTCTATCTACTCCTAAGGGAAATGTCTGGCTCTTTAGCTGCTAAATGCTCCACTGTGTTCACTAGCTATTCACCAACTGTCTGCTGTTCAAGGCTGAGCAGGTATGCAGTATGCAGCAGGGTTTTTAGAAAACGTTTTTCACTGAAAACAGCTGCTTGCTGCAGTCAAAATGACATTATGAGAGCACTAAGATTGAAACAAAATAGTAAGGTTTTTGTCTGGACAGATAAACAATGAGCTGAAACTTGCCATTAAGCTCTGTAAAGCCGGGGGAGAGTTCTGCAGTGTTGGGTGATAAAATATCTGTAGTTTCATCACTGCAAGCGACGCCTCACAAATTACATATTGCCATTTGATACATTGTTATTATAAAAACATCAATTATAACCACTTTAACCATAGCGGTGTCAGATCAGAAAACATTTTTGCAACCATCTGTAACAGTTTTGGAAGACACTGACAAATTATGTCACTCTGTCGGTAGAGGCATTAGATCTGTGCTTATGTTGTTCTAAGGGAAATACGCACAGCGGCAAACTGTCGCCTCCCACCACAGAGACCTGCAGTTCTTTTCCCACAGGCTTCTTTTCCCACAAACCATTGCAGTACCATATCCTGCACTAGTTGTTGTGCCTCCTCATTGGCAGGCACAAAAAAGCAACTTCTGGGAAATCAGATGCTTCAAATTAAGAGAAAACATGGTAAAAAAAGCAACATAAAAAACCTAAGAAACACAATAAAGATAATTTACAGGGAGTTTACGAGTCATTGGTTAAGGACTACTCATTATTAAATCCTTCATATTTATAAAATGATATTTAATGATATAATTTATACTTGTAAATGATTAAATAAGTAACTTGTTATGTGCCATCAATAAAACAATAATGAACTAATTATTTATTAGACTGTTTAATGTTAATGACATGTTAATGGTAACAATGGTATGTTGGTGTCAGCCTGTCTATACGTTGATGGATGTCTACAAATAATGTGTGAAGTGACATCTAAAGTTAAACTTGTATCTTTGTTTTGTTGTACATTTATATTGGGTTTAGTAATAAGCCCTCTTAAAGTTTTTTTTCCTGCCCCTTCAAATAAATTTGTATAAATGTTTCAATGTCATTTGTGTGATTTTAACCTCAGCAAATAAAGAAACTCAATGTCATCATTACTGATGGATTATAAATAATGTTGCCTATTCTTAACATCTCATAATGGGTTGTATATACTGTGCATGCATATGCTTCTGAACGTACATGTGACGCACACAGACAGACATACAGTCATACTTTCCCCAATGGTGGTTGGGTAGTTGAATATGTATTATGAGTTTAAAAGATGAATAAATAAAGAGAATAAATAGAAAAACAGGTCACCAGCACTGCAAGTTATCCGGTGTGTTCATGTGTGTTTCTATTTCTGTCTGTCTCCAGTGTTTGAGGTGTCCCACCCTGATGCCAGTCTGGCTGGCAGTGCCACGGACACACACACAATAACAGTTGCTGCTTTTACAACAGTGATTAAATACAGCAAATACAAACAAGGACTTACAGAAATATAGTGTTTTGATTGAAATACACAAACACAGATACACGTTAAGGTGTGCTATTCTTTTGCCAGTAGACATCCAGTGAAAAACAACTTTGTCTGCAAGAAGAGAGGTAAGGGAAGGAGGAGGAGAGCTGGAGGAAAGGAGAAAGTGACAGACGTAAGACAAAGACAATAACGGGGAGAATAAGGAGATCAAAGATTGGTATTATAGGACGTTTGTGTGAGGGAAAGGAAGATAAATTGTGAATCTTAAAGCGAGAAAGAAATCAAGGGAGAGGCAGGAAGATGCAGACAGAAGAGGGGGCAGGCAGATAGATAGATGGCAGATATGTATAGATAAAGAAAGAGAGAAAATGGGTGGGGAGATAAAGTGGGAGCGAAAAAAAAGGGGGTGCTGCAGAGAAACAGAGAGTGTGTGTTAACAGTATGGCAGCAGTAGCAGTAACATTCCTGGCTGAACAGATCAGCTGGCCTGAGGAGAAAGACAAACACAGGAGAGGAAACCACGTCTAGACTACTGCTAGACACACACACACGTATTAGAGAAACACACACACATACACGAGCTTGTGCACACACACTGGACAGAGACACGGCGAATGTGCAAACACACACACACAGACACGCAGCAACCTGCTAGTTCGACAAGGTGGGCGAGTGCCAAGCATTGCCAAGAACCTGGTAGGGGGATGGGAGGGAGGTGGGGATGGAAAAAAGGAAAGTTTGGACATAGGAGAAGAAGAGGCCAGGACTAGACAGAGGGAGAAGTGGGAGAAATGGGTGGAGGGTGTCAGCGTCAATGGGATACTAGCTTAGTGTCAGGTTTTGTAAACTTTACTTTAAATAAAATTAACATTTCAACAATAGAGGAGGTAGCTGAAAACTTAAATTCTGAGCAACTACAACATGTTGATTTAGGAACTACTTACAATTCGTGGTTGCTTCCATCTAGTAATTATTCTATTATTTCAGGGCGTCAAGACTGAACAGCTCCTGACTTTTCCTTGATAGTCGAGCTTTAAAAAGGAGCTGAATGTCAGCTTTCAACTGCGTGATGGATCAGAGACAATTTAAACAAAAACAATCATTGCTGAAAAGACTAGTCTGTACAAACCTTTGCGCTGCGCCCTACGATGTGCCACAGGATCATATTTCAGTGGAAATCTTTATGGCACAAAGGCTGACTAATAGTGCAAACCAAAACGAGGGCTGCTTTTCCTCAGCAACCAGGCCACATAAAAAGACTATGATATGTGGCTGAAAGGTCCAAAAATTAGTAAGGGGACTTTTGATTCTGTTTATGATGTAGCTCTCAAAGTCTCTTGTCAAATAGCTACTTTCAAAGTCAATAATGAACTTAAAATTCAACATCACTATCATTAATTTGTGATTTTGCAGTTAAGACAACAAGAGCTCATAAAATGATTTATTTAGTGAAGCTAATCTATACTTTTGTAAATAAATTAGCATATTGGACCTCATGCAAGAATATTTTCATATTCTTGTCCTAAATCTGTGAGGTTCATTTGGAGAAACACAATGTTGTAAAAGATATTTACTGAATCAGTATTTTATATGTTCATAAGTAATGAACTAGTTGAACTTAGATAATCACTTCTGCTTTCTTTGTTTCACAGCAGAAATATGGGCACTGGTCTATTTTGATTGTTTGATTGGAACATTTATTAACTGATAAGAATTTCTTTCTTGTGCTATGTGGCTGTGTCATCACTGTTCAACCAGTAGTTAAATTACTAAAGCACAAAAAAAAAAATTCTAGATGTAACCTCTCAATGTTGCTCTCAGAGTGAACTAGACTGATGCATTTGACTTAAAAATGTACAAAAGTGGTATAACCTCTGCCTCTCTTGCTTACTGACTGTCTCCACTCTCCGCTAAAATGTGACAACCTCGTACTAAACAAGGATGTTGTCACCATGTAATAGGAGGCCAAGACAAGCAGTCTGACATTTGAACAAAACGTAGGCTTTACTGACAAATCTCTTGTACCGGCTGTGGAAGAAGGCAGAGCTGAAATTATTTTTCCCAGGATCCAGAGCATTCCTCAGTCAACTGAATGCTGAAAATAAAAACAACTTGTGCAAAAATATAGAAAAAACCCGGCAAGGGCTGACCCTATGTCTCATCAGGTGAGGTATTGGTGAGTTTGGGGGAAAATGAGCTTTCTCTGGAGGAGCGATAGTACATCTAGTGTTCATACCCATCATTAAATGAAGCTATCACTGACCTGTGAACTAACAGTGTAGGATAGAGATATGTAGACAGCAGTCCTTCCTGCTCAGAGCTGTCCAGGTCTCTTGAGAGAGTGGAAGGTCAAACAGGCTGTGCACTGATTGTTAATTGGTCACAGGTAACTCTGGAGTCCAATCAGCTACAGTACCTGGAGTGGAAAATAGACTTCCTGTGACACTTCAACAAGTTGAAGGAGCATCTTTGGAGCTGACCCGCTGCACTCAGTCACCTTATCCCCGCTGTTTACTGTCCGAAACCCCCTGGGAAGCCACTGGACACGTGAACAGCAATATCTAAGCCCAGTAAAGCTAGCATGAGCTATTATGTTATTGCAATTTGAAATAAAATTGCATTCACAGAAGAAAGGGAAAATGCAATACAAATAAATAAATAAATAATGCAGACCGTGGACACTAATGTCACTTCATTTTGTCAAAAAGGAAGCAGTTTGTCTTCACACTAATAAACCCTGTTAAGATAAAGGGTGGGGGTGAAACTAAGAAGAATTCTGTGTGATTTCACATTTTCAAAATATGTGATAAACATTTTTCTAATCATATCTTCTTTTTTTTTTTTTTTTACAAAAAATGAAGTATTCATTTTACAAATTTACATTGCACTACAATTCACCATGCATTCATCACACAATCCTCACATTTATATTGTAAAATCTGACATAGATTGTCACCAAGACTTTATTATGAGCCTCTCACACAATGTGACATGCCATAGGCGAGCTGTCCATGACCATAAACATTGGTCATGGACAGACTGTACTTCTACAATAATAAATCAACTGACTCCAAACATGCTTACAGCTCGCCTCACTTCGCAACAGGCTCACTTGAAAATGTATTCTACACTAATGCAAGATATCCTTAAATATATCCAACAACTATTAGTGGCACATTAACTACAATTAAACCAGAATTATTTAACACATTTCAGCTTGTGAAGGAAATTAAACAGAACTGGTTAACCCAAAATGAAAAAGGTTACAGGAGACCAGGATGTCTCACACAGGAACATTCATTGAAGCTCAAACAAAGAGAACTGAGATAATCATTCAAGTGTGCAGTGCCACTCAATTTTTCCGGTTTACTTCCGGACGAGATGTATTTAAACCCTTCACCAGACCCCCATCCTTATTATGTGTCCAAATGAGGTTAATCTTTCCTCACCTATTGGGTATTGGATTCTAAATAAGAAACTATGCTAAAGTTAACTGAAGTCACATAGTCTGCATACAGGTCACATGCAATACATTTTAAGTAGAGACCAGTGTGACTGTCTGCACAGAGTGCAGCATATCTCTACCTGACCTTGGTTACCATAGGAGACAGGCAGCCTTATCAGGGCAGCTGCTCAGCACAGCCAACCTCAGCAGGCAGAGAGATGAAGCACTCTGAGAGAGCTCCCAGGATTGCAGATGACCAGAAAATGACCTGGGGAGCAGTGTCATATTACCTTTAGGTCAAAAGGGGAAATTCCCCCACACAGCTGTGGTAAGAGAGAAAGAAAGAACCTGAGTGTGCAAGTAATGTGTGATGCACACTTTGCTTTGCTGAATGTTTTTGCTAAATGACAACGCAACACACACTTCTTATTCATCACCCACAGCAGCTCATTGAGACTGTGTCTCCAGGGACGAGCTGTTGCAGATGGATAGCTTATTGATAAATGTAGCTTTTCTCATATTTTGATGTGCTGCGTTTATGGAAATCCATTTAAATGTCACTACAGGACACCAGACAATCTGTTAAGTCATGGCTGAGGGCTCAACCCATGCCAACCCATCAGGAGGAAGGCAGTAGGTTCAAACTGGTGAGTCCATATCAGTTTGCTCTCCCTCTCTGACCTCTGCCTGTTTCCTCTGATGAATAGTCACAAGGTTTTTAGTCATCTACTGTATCTAATCCTAGAAGTCTCCATATATGGAAGTTGCTTTTTAAAAAGTTTTCATTTCCTTTAAAGTTTTGATTGTCAGAGGCTGATTCTCAGCTTAGATTACTACAACCATTAAGTCTTTGAACATGAAACAATGTTCTGGCTGCAGCTGAAAATGAACAACATGCCCTTGAGTTATTTGGTGATACACTGCATCATGCAATTAAATAAGAAAAACATCATTGTCATGATGCATTTCTAGATCATTCAATGTTTTATTTTTTCAGAAGGACATTGGAGATTTTTCGACATCTTTAGAATAGAATAGAATGTCTTTATTGTCAGTACAAAGATCATTTAGCTCTTTAGTTTATCTGAAAGATTAAAAAGCATTGAAAAGCATTGAATATGAACATAAAATGAATAGTTTAATGGTATTAACTGGACAGCAATAAAATGTAAAATGTTGTGATCGACATATATAAAAATAAGTTTAACAATACACAAAATTAATGGTTTGATATATACCATGATTTGGGGGTCACAGTTCAGTATGTTGTTTTCAGTACAGCAGGAAAAAAACTAATTTAGAAAATAACATTTTGGTTTTGTGCTGCAATGGAAACTATTACTGAAACAGTTTGGTTGTGCTGCAGTGGAAAAGGAAAACAACCTTTCTGTTTCTTACAATGTGTCAAGACACATGCTGACAGTTGTTGACAACAACTCTCACCCTCTGCATCAGACTGTGAGGGCCTTAAGCAGCTCCTTCAGCGACAGACTAATATACCCCAAGTGTAAGAAGCAGTGCCTCCGCAGGTCCTTAATTCCAACTGCAGTCAGACTGTACAATGCTGCACTATAATTGCATTTTAAGGTCCTTTTATTGAGTTTTTAATTGTATTGTTGTATATATATATAATACCGGTCAAAAGTTTTAGAACACCCCAATTTTTCCAGTTATATTGAAATTCAAGTAAGGTAAGGTTACCAAAAACTGAAAATGATACAAAAACACTAAAAATGTAGGTCTTTCCTACAAAAAAATTGCAAAGAAAGTCAAGGTGTCAGTGAATACAGTTTACTTCACCATCAAAAAGCACTCAGAAACTGGGGGAAACTCTGAAAGGAAGAGGTCTGGCATACCCAAAGCCACAACAGAGTCAAAAGACAAGTTTCTGAGAGTCAACAGCTTGCGTGATAGGTGGTTCACAGGACAACAGCTTCAAGCACAGCTTCATAGCGGTCGTAGTAAGCAAGTCTCAGTTTCAACTGTGAGAAGACTTCGAGTTGCAGCAAGAAAGTCATTGCTAAGAGTCAGAATAAGAAGAAGAGGCTTGCCTGGGCCATGAAACACCACCAATGGACTACTGAAGACTGGAAGAAGGTGTTATGGACTGATTAATCAAAATTTAAACTATTCTGTTCATCACGCAGGAGTTTTGTTCACCGTCCAGTAGGCGAAAGGATGGTTCCTCAGTGTGTGACATTAACTGTCAAATATGGAGGAGGAAGCATGATGGTCTGGGGTTGTTTTTCTGGATCCAGGGTCGGCTACCACAGCATTCTGCAACGCCATGCAGTACCCTCTGGTATGCACGTTGTTGGTCAGGGGTTCATCCTACAGCAAGATAATGACCCAAAACATAAGTCCAAGCTATACCAGAACTACCTTAGGAAAAAAGGTTTTATTGTTGTATACATTTTTTTATATATCATTATCTTTTTGAGCTGCTGTAGCAATGAATTTTCCCCACTGTGGGATCAATAAATGTATCTTATCTTATCTTATGCTCATTTATGTCTGTGTATGAAGTAGTTCAAACTAGCTCCACCTCGAACAGTTACATGATTCTTGCACACCGATGCTCCAGAATTAATAATATGTCAAACCATTACTTTTACTTTCATTGTTTTAAATTTGTCTCTTTCAGAAGTGGTCCTTATGAGGTGCTGCCTAACCACATCAGAAATCAAATGTGTCTTTGACAGCTTCACTCAAAAGCCAAGTGAAAAACCAACCAACACAGAGAGGGGAGGGGGAGAGAAAGACATGGTATTGTTTCAAGGATGTATAATAAGAGATGGATAGGATGCCACAGCTCAGCCTTCCAGCCAATTGTTCACAGTCGCCACAGCAAATAATCCCCCTGCAGCTCAAAAAGCATAGACCATTGTAAAAGAGACATCTGTAAAGCTATTGACAAGTCACTTCATACTTCAAACCAAATAAATTATCATTTTTGAACCATGGAAATTTTATATTTGTAAAACTTTCCTCGAGCTGAGAAAAGCACTTTTAAAATCTGTGATGTCATCACAATGTAAAGTCTACGGGCTGAGTAGGAGATTTTTTTGGTGTATGCACTAGCCCAGCAATTCTTATTGAACTGAATAGGCACCATTTTTGGTTGGTATCCAACTGTAATAATACATCCATGATACCCATTAGCATGCTGGTACACTGCCAAAACTTTCCAGGTGGAAGTCACACTCCAGAGGTACTGTTCTGCACACTGGACTAGGAGGATTATTACACTATTTTGACAGCAGTTATTTGGGTTAAGAAGTGTATTCTTCATAAGACTGCATGCATTGAACAGTGACATTCATACCGTGATGGTTCAGGATGAATTACTGTTACTACCCCTAATAAAGTTTAATAATATCACAATGCCACACTATTGCTCTTCTCTGTGGTTAATCCCCAACCTTTTTTGCTCTTGCTAAAATTAACTGTAGTTGGGGTTTTTTGACAGTTCCTTCCACAACTGAAACTGTGTGTATATATTGTGCATTCACATTGCATATTGTGCTGTTGCAGCCTACAGTGAAAATGTTTGTCTTTCCCAATCTGCACACAATGTTTGTAATTGAAAACAGCAGTGTACATGTTTTGAATCTGTTTTGAACCTATTCCAGAGTTAATTTGCTGCAACACTTAGGATCACTGTCATTTTGGGAAGTATATCACCACCCCAATCTAGGATGTTTAGCAATCCCATGCGGTATCTGCTGAATGATTTCCCTGGGTTTGGCTCCTTTCATTGTTTCATCTCCCTTTACAAGTCTTGCCACTGAAAAGCCCCCAAAGCGTGAAACTACAATAGCATAACTGTGCTTTGAGGTTGGGTCTGTGTCTGGTATCTGCCAGATACAACACTTTTCACCATAGTGTGAGTTCAGCTTTATCTTTATCAGAGCACAGAATCTTTTAGCTGATGCGCTCGACTAAAAGCTACTGTCATGTGCCTTTTGCAGGTTTTTGTGTAGTTGGCCCTTGTTTCAAACACCCCAGATGAATAAAAATCTCCACCAACTGCTGGAGATTCAATACCTAAAGTGGATTTAAAAGAATATGGATTCACCTTCACTCAGTGTCAAATAAAATCTTATTTGACATCTGTTGTATTGTGTGATATGTGTACAACTGTGGGAAAAAAGTGGATGTGGCTGAAAGTGCTAGACGACAGAACTTATTGTGTCCTCTCTACAGAGCTTGTGCAGAGAGACTGGCCTGTAGCCTTCAGTCAGGAAAATTGTGGTTTGAATGTCTTCTGAATGATTTCATTGTATCTACTGCATTTACTATTGCTCTCAGGTATACAGTGGTTGGTTTTCCTTGTTTATTTCTAAAGTTTACTTCAAAGGCACTGCTACAAATTATGCAAGTCATGTAAATCCATTGTTACAGTACAATTAACACCAATAAACCAGTGAACTAAACAAAAGAATAATCTGATCAGAGTTCTATCGACCTCTGGTATTTTTTCACTGGTCTGGCTTCCAAAAAATAAAAATAACTTCATAACCTTCCATAACTTTGGTGACGTATTCATTGAATACATAATACGTAGAACAGTGAATTTCCATTTAGATTTGGTTGTTTTCCTTTAATTGTGGATAATGTATTGTTCCTTTATTACATAAAATATGCAAGATATAAAATTAGGCACATATTGGATCAGGAAATTAATGGCGTATAAATATGGATTCTCCATATTTCGTGTAAAGCCAGAGAGTATGGAATAAATAGGGACAAGAGAACAGAATTTATGATAACATTTCAGCAAGTATGAATGACCTTGATAATAAATTCCTGTCAAGAACTGAGAAAATATTGAGAGATCTGCAGAACCATACTTGTTTAAATAGAATAGTGGAAGAAAGAACACGGATGCATTTGTTTGTGTGCGTGTTCACTCCAAGCTCCTTCTGTCTATTTCTGTGAGCCACCTGTCCACCGCAGACATGGAGTTGAACTGTAATAAATGAGTGACAAGGAGAAATGCAGAGGAGGAAAATGTAACAGAAACTAAGAGCATCTGTCTCCACTGTAAATCATCTGTTGAGTGTTTGATGGTTATTTATTTGTGCTTTAGAACGTAACTGCCATGAAGCAACCACAAAATAAAGTTTTATTTCTCTCGTTCACTGGCTTTGTTCTCGCTACTGCCACTCCCTCTCTTCACTCGACCAGCACTGCTCTCTAATCTCGCTCTCTCTTTTTCTCTTATCTTTTTAAAAATGAGTCAGGAAGCTGACAGCAAAGTCTAACTTTACTTTTAATGTTATAAATTGAAGAGAAATGTCCTCAACTTGTCCTAAACTCTATATCCATAATTCCTATTCGGGCCAGTGACTGGACAATCAAACTTGCCCTGCGTAAACTTTTACTGGCCACAGTCCAGCGAGGTATTAGTCATGTTGGACCCTACATTTAAAGAATTTCAATAAAACCTTTGAATCATATAATGAATTATTTTTCAATCAATTTTTCAACACTAAACATATAAGCATGACTGTAGCTGTAATATGAAGCAATATTATGCCTATTTGAGGACATTAAGTCAGCAATTATAAACCTAATACCAGTGGCGGCTGGCTAATGCAGGGCGCTGTGGTGCTGCCCCCTCCAAATATCTAGAGAAAGTCTACTTAAACATATTAAATATAAATGAATTAGATAATGCTAAATAATTATAAAATAAAAAGTATTTGCTTGTAAAATGCGCCTGTTAGTCTCTCAGCACCTGTTAGCATTCATTATAAATTGATTCCAAATGGCATTTTATTAATTTCTATGTGCACTTCCTGTGTGTGGGGCACCGGCTTAATGGGAGTCAATATAAGCATAGACATATATACGTAGACGCCTCATTGAGCGCTGAGTCGTACGTCAACGTCGACGCCATATTGGATGGGGCAAACTGGAGAGATCAGAGGAGATGCTTCTCATGTGCTGCTTGGAGATGTACGAGCCATGTTACAATCCACACCAGATCCCACTTGATTACATTTCACAGGTGAGACTCAACAATTACTTTCATTTGGTAATTATAACATTATTTTGAGAACAGAAATTGCTGATGTTGTGGATAGTACTATGTATTCCCGCAGTAAAACCAGCCAAACAACTAAGAAGTCAATCTTATTTAACTAAACTGCCCCAAACTAACTACTCTGATTGCTGATAGTTGCTTAGCTAACTTCTCATAGTGTGTAGGTTTCCCAAAGACAAAGAGCAGAGAAAGCAGTGGGAAGTAGTTCTCAGAAGGGAAGAGTTTTCTACTAGCCCATCGCCAATGCTCTGCAGGGATCATTTCAGACCAACAGGTCAGACAGTCAGGATCAGAGATGGAGCTATTCCTTCTGGTGTCTGTTTCCCAGCTCATCTCTAAAGGGTAGGTGTATCACTAGACTGTCAGGATTAGATAAGTCAATGCCACACTATGCTGAAAATGTTCTTTTCCTTTCTGAATGTGAAGGAATCAATGATGAATTTTAAAATCTGTTATAAATATGTTATGCTTCACTTTAGCCTGTGGCTACCAGGACATCTCAGACCTCAAAGAAGACTCAAGAGACAGTCAGTGGACTGTTCACACCGCATCCAAGAGACTGAACCCCTGCCTGTGCCCAATGTTGAGTAATAAGTACTAGCTATACCTCAAACAGCTGTGAGCATCATGATCCTGGTTATATTCAAACCTCTTGTCACCCTCACCCCCTTCCACCACTTCCCACTCTCTGTCACTCTTCAGACAGACTCACGTACACACATGTGCATATATTGAAACATGTTAGTATTGAATGTGCATCTTTCACACACACACACACACACACACACACACACACACACACACACACACACACACACACACACACTCGCACAAACACACTGTGCTGGTTGTACAGTTAAGGAGTGATGAGATTAAGAATGTGGGACAGTTGACAGCACATTGTACTAGCAAAGATGTGACGGACTGTGACTGAGTGATGTAATATAAACATGACTTGTAATATTTTCATCCTTGTTTCTACTAGGATCAATCATCAACTCTATGCACTGCTGCCTTTGTCACCTGGTGGTCTGAGAGCCAGACTCAGTGAAGCTTTGGTTAGGGTGAGGAGTCTGGAAAGAGAGAAGAGAAATGCAATGGATAGAGAAAGGAGGGCAAAGAACACTGTGGTCATAGCATACTACCTTATTGTTAACTCTGCTTTAAATGCTGGTATCTTTAGGTGACGTGAGTGAAATGGGCATTTTATCATGTCTAATTGTAATTTTTTATTCCTCTCTCTGTGAGTCTGAGATACTACACTGGGACAAACCAGGTGACATTATAGTTTGTTGTGTTCATTTTAGATTGTTTTTCCTTTATTATTTGTATTTTTTTGCCGCGGTATGAAGTGGTGCTATGGTCTGTTTGACACTAACTCTAGGACCACCAACCATCAAACTGCACCCCCCCCCCCCCCCCTCCCCCCCCCAAACATTTTTGTCACCAGCCACCACTACCTAATACTGCAGTGATATAAGGGATGATTTTTTTGAAAGATTATATTTTGTCAGGTTTTTTGTTTGTTACATACAGTAGTTAAATCTATCTGAATACTGTTTAGACACCTGTTGTAATGTCAATTAACATATCACATAACCCTAAACAATGTTGTTTCTCCAATTTGAATGGTCAATGTATATCTTACTGTTTGTCCAAGCATAACAAATAGAGTGCCTCTCTGAAGGGTAAGACTGTGCTGTGTAAATGCAAGATGACACTGGTTCAATACCTCATTTCATTTGGGAGACATCAGAAAGTATGCATTAAATTACCAGTGGTTTCTGGGTTTCCCACCAATACTGTAGTTTGTTCTCAGGTCTGTGTACACAGTCTGAAGTTATGTGGCCCTAACAGCCTTTTACTCCATCAAATGGAATTATTAGCAACCCAGAATTTTTGTGGTTCAACACACTTAATTAAAACACTTTTGTCTCAAGCTAGATTGTTTGACATAATCTACTTCTTAAAAGAAAGCCACTTTATAGATTTACAAAATAATGCTCAGGTATTTTTGTACCACTGTTTTAGTTTTTTTTTGTCTATGAAAACTACTGGGTTGATTGTTCATGCAATCTGGACAGATTGACACTATCTGGTAGAAGTCTGTGGATTACCTGACTGACAAAGAAACACACAGTAATGAATTTAGGCAAGACTACAGCTGCACTAACAGCTTTCTAGGGCAGCACTTGGAGGCATATAAGTGCTTTGAGCTAAATGCAAAGCAGGTATAATTTTACCAAATTAACCATTTTGTGTGTTAGCATAAGACTTGCTAATTAGTACTAAAAACAAAGTATATCGGTGGCTGATGGGAATGTCATATATTAAAGTTAAACAGAAATTATATTTAATGATCCTTGTGTGCAGTCAAGCATAATGTTAACATGTACTTTGTGTACACTTAAATGTATCGTTTATTAAGAAATATCACATGGGAAGGAGTGCTGTTACACCGAATATCAGCACAGCAGTGATTCGGCTGTAGGAGCAAGGCCGCAGGCCACAGCTGTGGCAGTATTCAGTATAACAGAACCATCACGAGTGTGATATTGCTTTTATACAACAGTTCATCAAGCGCCATTTTTTAGTGAACAAATTACACTTTGTTTGTTTATTTAATCATTTATTTGGCTTCGGCAACATAAATAGTTCCACAACTGGACTGGGACTGGACTGTTGCCAAGCAACACATACAGATGCAGCTGTCTAGAACTGCCAGCTGATCCATGACAGGTCCGTGACAGGGCCCATACAGATCCGTGGCAGATCCTTGCTAGGTACTTAGCTGTAATGAGATGACCCATCGTTGATGCAGCTCTGACTTGTAACGCCCCAAAGCATCTATGTGTGGAAACCAGTTTCGATGCATTATCTATCCACGAGGAGCCTATGGTGCCGCTGGACATTCACTGACCCACTGAGCCTATTTGATGTGTATGAGGGATGGTGCTTCCCGCACAGAGCATACTTTTAGTGAAACATTTATTATTATCTTAAGTTTGTGAAAATATTATATTGAAACTTTTCGTAAAACATTGATACAGATATATTTGAGTGAGTGAGCAAAAAGGCTGAATTGAGACCCACCTCTAATTAGTGATTGTTCTGTTCCATTAAAGAGCTAAAGATCTAACCCTAACCCTAACCCTAACCCAGAACTGCATGAAAAATGAAAGCAGTTCTTGGAAAATTAATGATACAGAGTAACAAATAACTGTGTGTGTTGCATGCAGATCTGTGCAAGAGACCTGCTATAACAAGGCCAATAATGTATAGTCATAGTAGCCTACACTAAGATTCTTTGCTCTGGGTTTGTTAGATACTTTCAACACCATACAGTAGCAGAAACAATAAGTCCGTCTTTACATTGAGCATGGTTTGCACATTTACACGGCACAGCAGCAGTAACTTTATTGTCATGGGATAGGTAAGGATCTTACAGTAATTACTGTTCTGTGTTCTGTGACACATTCAATAGGTCAGCTGGCACACACTGATTTCAGGTTTATATTGTGGGATTGTTTGTAATAAAGCAACCCTTATGGATGAATCCTGAGCTCTAACAACACTGTCGGGACATTTTTTATTTTTCAATAAACTACATTTCAGCATTTTAATTGTGTTTGGGGCTAGAGCCGTGGAGGTGAATCTTTCAGCTGCTCAAATAAACCTGGGCCAATTTCCTACTGGTCCATAAAGAGGGTAAAGTTTGCCTTGTTCCTCCTACATAGCACTATCATTCAGAAAATTTGAGATTTATTTGTCTCGGTGAAGTCTCTGAAATGTTGCCTCCATTGCAATTGTTAATTAGGTTGACTTTCTATCCAAAATTTGATAACTTTAAATAAACTGTTGCACCCCCCCTTCCCCCTCTCCTGCCACCAGATAGCCACTTGGTCCCCCACCAATCAAGTATGATTTGGCAGCAGCTACCTCATCCGCATTCACACACTGTGGACATGCTTATTTGGCTGGGTACATTGTTTTGCTTAATGGCCCTCTGCTGCTGCTGACAAATCTTGCAGAATGACACTCCTAAGTGCAATGCAGGGTGATCAGATCTCTGTGACGACCTCTGCTGCCGGCTTCCTGGCAGCAATGAAGAATTAAACTTTTAGCATCTGAAATAAATTTTTAGACAGCTCTGATGGAGCTGATGATGATGATGGATGGGGTGTTTTATAGTCAGCACCCCCACTTTGTGCAATACAATGGTTAATTAACAGCTGTGCAGTTAAACAGTTTATTATATACAGTACAACCAAGTGGTGGAAGGCCTGTGGTAATTGAAGTTTAAAGAGTTATCCCCTAGGGAGCATAGGCTACATGTTTCTTTATGGGTTTTTAATCTGTTCATACTGTAGCATTAATCAACATTCATAAACAGTAATGCATTGTTCAGAGCACAAAATCTACTTCTTATCAAATCATTGTAGTCTGTAAGTGAGGCCTTAGAGTCATATTTTCTTTTTTTTTAAGTGCACTGAATTTTTATTATTATTACTTACTTGTAATGAATTAATGGTCCTGTTTGAATGGGTACATTTACACTGGAAACTAGATAAAGCCAGGAAGACAGGGGTCCTGGAAACTGACTGGAAACTGGTTCGCTGGGATCCGGCTAAAAGCAGCAAATCTGAGGAGATGGTATTGTAAAATGTTTCCTGCACACTAGCTTGCACCTTTCTGTAGGTCTACAGATAATTACAGGCCAGTTACCTTGTACCCTGTACTTTTATCTGTGTGTTTCCATTTATTGTGCAAAAAGTGAATTAACAGTCTGTTGATGTCTGTCACTTTGGTGGCATGTGTGATTCCAATGAGTTAACAGCTTAATCAGACATATGTTGCTCCATCGTTTCCTTCTCTCCATGAATGGTCTCCAGTAGCTTTCAGACATGCAAGACTAACAAGTTTTGTGTTTATATTTTCTGTGACTCATTATAAATAACAATTCACACTGTAGTCTCTGTTTGTTAATATAAAGCATCTCACCTATGCCCACTCACTGCCATGATCTTCCTTGCCCAGACTCCCGCGTCAGACAGTTTCTGTATGGCAGCAGCTCTCAGGCTGTGATTGGTGTAAGATGTGTGTTCTTGCCTCTTTGCACATCCTGGGTAACATCTGTAACAGTTGGTTTACTCACGGGGGACAGCGGTACACCAGAAGATGCCTGTCACAGCTGTTGCCCTCCTGGGCTTCAGATAGTGGGCTTTTGCCCAAGGCGGAATTTTGCTCAGGAATTTTTCAAGAGATGGTACCGGGCAGATGGGATTTCCTCGCTCTTCAAGCATTGTGACCTTCTGATTTTCTCTGTCTCTCTCCATAGGATCATCATTGCTTATTCGTTGAATGAAACTGCCTCAAGACCATATTCAGATCGGTTGTCTTAACACACTGAATGTCCATGTTTGTATCATTGAAACTTAGCCAAGTCTGAACACAAAGCACACCTGGAGTTTTGCACTGAGGAACCCAGGCTTCTATCCTTCCCATCATCCTTTTCTGACAACCAGTCATAATTCAACTAAAATATTATTTATGGATACATGTGTAGTCCCTGTGTTGTTATACTCTATATCAGCACTCATGGAGAGCCTCTTGTCCAATCAAAATATCTCTATATATCTACAAGCTAAGGTGCAGTAAAATATGTGTTCATGTTTTTAAGTTAGATAAAAAGGAAACTTTGCCAGGAAAGCTAATTTGATTTGTTGTTCAGAGTCTGTGGCTCTGTGTTGTGCAGCAGGATGCTATCCTGCTCAGTGTGACCATCTGCTCTGCCTATGACACAACGCCACATTATCACTTTATTTATGATTTGATTTTCTGTATCAAGATAAGACATTTATCTCAAAGGAAGGCAATTTGATTTCAGTTGGACTTTAAATATTACAATTCATCCTGTGGGGGACTTGAATGTCTCCACCACAGTCCATACAATAGTTGTCGAGTTAATTCAAAACCAAAAATGTCATCCTCATTGTGGCTAGAGGAAAGGTCAGGGTATCACCAAACCATGAATGTCTGTACAAAATTTTATGGAAATGGTTTGTTGAGATATTTCAGTCTGGAACAAACTGATAAAACAACTGACAGACAGAGCAGCCGACAGACTGACACTGCCATCCCGAGACCAACCAGCACTGCCAAGGCTAGTCTTCTGAAAGCTAAATGTGTGTGTGGTCTCTCCCGACTGAGCCTGCCGCCCACTCCCCTGACACTCGGGTGAGATATGAAGAGAGACAGAGTGCTGCAGAGGAAATATCTGTGTTGACACGCTGAAAAACACAGTCTTCCTCCCTTTTCCCTTTCCTTTCCTCCTCCTCACTCCTCTAACTCTCTCCACCATCTGCTCCCCACCTTTCTACTTTACGCCTCTCTGAGGGAGGGACCTTTAACCACAAGAAAATAGATGGTATTTCATCTTTATCTGAATGTGTATGTGTAAATTGACCATGCTACATACAGCAGGCTGGTTCACATTGTGGGAGCTTAAATACCTTTGCTCAAAGGTACTTTATCAGTATTAGTCAACCCAACCCCATTGTCTTAATCGTCTGAGTGACCTGAAATACAGTAGCTGAGTGCATAATTTGGAAGATCAAGATGGTCTCTTCTTATACAGATTTTTCTCGTACCCAAATAATTTCAAATACTGGCAGCCAGCCCAGTTTCACTCATCTAAGAGACTCTATGGGCAGCAACACCCCTGTCATATCAGTTTTTCTGTGATAATTCAAGGTCATTTACTATCCATGTTAACTGTTTGATCTCTGTGCAGGGGGTGACATTGAAACAGCTTCCCTTGGTACAGAGAGCATGAAAGATGTTCTGTTTCTAGGCCTTGGTCAAATAGTTAGCAATGGTTTCTGTTCGCTATAGTACAAGGTGTCGGGAAGAAAGAGTGTTTCTGAAGAAGAGAAGGAGGACAAACTACTGATTTGGATCCCAGCTTGAAGAGCTGAAGAATGCCTGACTTGCAGTACTGCAGATGGCCAAACAGCAGGCTCAGAGACTGTTATTTAGATGTTGAAAACTGAAAGAAAAGAAAGTTTCAGGGATCCAGATCTTTTACTACTATAAATATTGCAATATTATTTTTTTTAAAAGTATCAAAAGTAAATGTATTCATTAGGCAACAGAAATGCCTAAGCCAGTGTTATACTGTGACTGTGTTGTTATTATATTATTATTACATTATTATTATTATTATTAAATTAGGGCTGTGCTATAGGACCAAAATCTCCGCCCTTCATCTGTCCAACTTTTGTCCAAAAACGCTATATTTATCATCTTGGCCTTTCACTTACAAAGCTTTTATTGCACTTATAGTAACGTAACAGGTGTAGCTGTTGTTAATCCAAGTACTTCACCTGGTTCAGTGCCTCTCCTCTACTACGCTTTGTGTATGTGCACACACATTCATAGAGGGCCAAGTCCAGCAGTGAACCACAGAGAGCAGAGGACAGTAGTGCAACCATGAATGACAGCAAAACGCAGTAGCTGCAGCACACAGCGAAATGAATGATCATAATATGAAACGATACACCATACGATATACATTGTCATATCGCACAGTCCTTATTATTATGATTAATTGCTGTGTGAGAAATAATTAAATGGCGTGGCTAGGTTTTCCCTCAGTGTTTTATAGCAGAGGTGGTCCGAACATTTCGTTAAGAGCCAGCTGGTTTCATCAAACATCTTTTGAGCAGGATTGTGGTTTGCAGAGTGTACCGAAGTTGAGTACACTTCCTGTGGGAGCACTGTCAGCAGCAGCAGTATTGGCCACTGTCAGACTGAGGAGTCTACCAGCAACTTTTGTTAAATCAGATGTGATGGATGAACTGTCAGCCAAACTTCGCAGCCACTTTTGTGTCTTGCTAAGCGAACAGTCAGTCAGACTGCCCTCACTTCCTACTTCACTTTAACACCCGCATGTAGAGAAAACAGATTTCTGGTCGATTTGGAAAGTTTGGTTGAGTGTGTTCACGGGTTTGTGATTTACTTGTTTGCTTTTATTGACTGCAATATTCAGCTTCTTGGCAAGCATCTTAGTGTTTTAACTGTCAGTTCCACATAAGAGAAATTGTTGTTGGTGGTGTACTTTACTGGTTCACTGACTGAGATGAGCAGAGGTCAAACTTGAAATTTTGTTGATGAATAGTGATCCACTGTCCTCAAATCCTGCCTTAAAATTGACTGTCATCATAGTGTCCTCTCCAGTTATATACACTCAGCTGCCAGCTGACTGAGTGCACCTAGCTAAAAAGCAATGCAGTCTAATGTAGCAGAAGGTTATAATGTTCAGTATTTGTTGAAACTGTGTAAAAGAAGCGACTTCATAGTCGTTTTAGAGGCTGCATTTTGTGATACTGTTGAATCATAGTGTGATATACTGAGAGGTGCTTCTAGTATTTTGTCTACCTGCATTTAAATCAATGATCATAGACCAAATAAGGTGGCAATTTGTGTCAGGTATTCGATTATAACATATATTTTGCTGTAGGGAGGGACAAAATATAGCTCATGACAAATGTTATCAATTATTCTATTTATTAAAATAACACTTACCTGATGATCACTGAAATACCGTGTGGTCATGCGAGATCCTGCACAGAGCACATCGAACGTGAAGATCAATTTCGAAAGGTCGCCTGTACCTATTTGAGCCTGAATACACGTCGATAGTAACTTCAAACTCTGCCAAGTCGTTGATGTCTTCTGCTGTACCCTTGCTTCTTGCTCCTTCTTCACTACTACTAGTCTCCTCCAGCAATAGATGTGCTCTGTGCGGGATCTTGTGCGACCACACGGTATTTCAGAGATCGCGCAAGATTTCGACGATGTTTACAGCTTTAGCAGTAGCAGCAGAGTAAAAGCAATCAGGTAAGAGTTATTTTAATAAATTCCTGGTGTACTTGTATCGATTTATGAGTAAAGACCCTATTTGTACTACTGCATAAGTTTGATAACAATCCAAGCATTATTAGTGGGGTAATTTACGAGATACACTGTTGGTCCCATTTGTGCCTGTACTAAGCCATTTGGCTGATAGCTCTAACTCCAGTTTGCGACCGTCACTTTAAACATTTACTCAAGTTAAGTGTCAGAAAGTAATGAAAAATGCCATCACAAGTTTCCAAGATGATGTCTTCAAATTGTTTGTTTATAATGACAGAAAACAGAAAAAAGGGAGTGAATCCTCACATTTTAGAAGCTGACAGCCACGTTTCCCCTAGGTTGACTGCTCTGGGGGGGTTGGGGAAGAGACTCAGCAGCTACACATGTCTCTGTTCTTCATTTAAGAGTAGCTGAGATAGACACTCAAATGAGAATAGCTACCTTAATGGTTTGTCCACCTTTACATGAGCCTGGTATGGTTAGGCTAAACCAGTGATGCCAACTTCAGGGCTAAACCCCCTTTCACATTACACAGTGCTCATATAACATTACCTTTCATATAGATGTCACTTAAAGAATGAGGAGAGGGAGGGTGTCTCAAAACAATCTCACTT
The DNA here is from genome assembly GCF_027409825.1 of Scomber japonicus. Lineage (NCBI taxonomy): Eukaryota > Metazoa > Chordata > Actinopteri > Scombriformes > Scombridae > Scomber > Scomber japonicus. The sequence goes on from NC_070592.1 coordinate 15,042,996, forward strand.
TCTTCATTCTGAAGCGACACACTACCAGGGAAATACTGGTCAGTGAAGAATACAGAGTACTGCATATCAAAGAGATATTGATTTTGATATTGGCTGATTTGCATTCAATATAACCAGCACAATAGGTAATTTGTCATTGCCTTCCAAAACAGCTCATATGAGTGTTTTCTGATCTTGCACCACACATTCACTGTTGCAAGGAGACAAGATGCAAACCACAGTCATCAGTATCAAAGTCGTACACCCACCCCAACCGCCTCTCTATGAGGTTCTGTGGCACCACAACAACATTACTCTACATCCACTCTTACTTCTGAGAGGGGACAGTCATTATTGCTACGACCACAAGAAGTCACTTGTCAGGAAAATGTACAAGCACAACTGATAAATGACTTGGCTTTTGTTTTCTGGGTAGGACAGTCTCAGTGCGTCTGTTTTGATAACCAAGTAGCGATGAGCATGTTCTCTTGCTATTAACTAGAGTCTAGGTCATGGTTCAACCCCTTGTCTCTCTCATCTCTCAACACACACTTCGCTGAGATTAGATAAAGTGTATTCTATGACACGGTGAAGATGACTGCAAACAAAACAAAAAAAATGTTCATATTTGATTTGGCCTCTCACGGGCGGTGGCCTCCTCAAAAGAAGAGAAGAGGTTTGGTGGCCAGGCAGACAACACTTCAGACATCCCCGCAGTCAGAATAAACTGTGGGAGTACTGACTGAGAGGTAATCCACTCTCTTGAAGTGCTCTTCAGCAAAGCATTTCACCCCAAAAAAAAAGAAAATTCCAGCAGAGTGACAGTAGATGACTGCAGTTACATGCAGTTAAACGTGTAGGTGTGAGTGGATGTAAGAGATGCAAGTGTATGCAAGTGGGGCTCTTTTTCTGAAAAGAACAGCCCGTCGATCTGTGTTGCAGCAGCTTATGATTACATGCTATATCGTTTTGTAATTTCATGAGTCACACAATGCTGTGTATGCCTACTGTAAATCACTTTGATTTTCCATCACTTGGCTGCTGTAACAATGGGTTTTAGTATTATGGGGTGTCTGTTTTTGTAATAACGATACATTACAGTGGATGAATAGACAGAGGTAATGTAAGTGTGTGCGAAAGAAGGAGAGAGAAAACAGTCACCCGAGAAAGAGAGTATGTATGTGTGTCAAAAGGAGAGAGAGGGAGACAGACAGAAAGCGCCCCTCCATCTCTTGAGCCTTACGTAGCGTTGTGTTTGCCAATCTCTGCTTGTTTGTGTGTATGTATGTGTGTATGCCTATGTGAAGTGGGATATGGCAACAGTGCCATCTAGTGGACACACTCATTTTTCAGATTATTTTCTAGTTGTGTCCACCGTGTTTAACAGCTCACAGTGGAGACACACAGACAGGATCACATGTGATAAACATCCTGAGCCAGACTCAACTCAGCCTCAACTATCTGAGGACAGAGTGTGTGTGCTTCATTTTACTAGTTTTGTCCCTCCAACTAGCCTAACTAAAAACAAAACATCCATTCTCAGTGTGCTATGCAGATGCATCTGCAGATACTCGAAACTTGCTTAAGATGGGTAATCCATCACAAAGACATTTAATCAGCCTTATTTTTTTTATCCGCGTTACATTATCGTTGCATGCTACTGCAGCTGTGAGCAGAAACTGTTTATCAGCTGTCGTCCTTGGTGCGTTCAAGGATGCTCAGACATATGACATTTACTGTAGTAGTCGGCTGCTGGCCAGTATCCTTTATAATAAATATAATGAATAATAAATTCTTGTTTTGTGTGATTTTCTGACAGTGAAGCTCATTAAATACAATGCTTCTTAGCACCAGACCTTTTAATCTCTTTTCCATTAGACAGTATAGGAATCCATTATGCTTTCACGATATCCACAGGAAGCTTATAGATTCATATAAACATTGTATTAACATGCTTTCATTTATTTACCTTCAATGTGTTCCCTCAGGACATCCCTGTGTGTCATTTTGTTTTCTACCTATTGGCAAAATCAAAACTAATGGTGCTCTTGTGTACCATCACTCAGCAGGAGACTCAAGGGATCAGACTGTCAAGTATTCTGTCAACTGAGCCTACTTAGAGCAACTAAATGAGGGGACGGAGCAAAGAATGAATGGATATTGGGTTAGGGGATGGATGAAGAAGGACGATGTGAGGTTTAATGGTTGGAGAGGAGTGAAGGGAGGGTAGGCTGAGAAATCTAAGAGGCTGAGTTAACCACATTCAGTATGAGTAGGACTGACAAGAGCTGTGCCACTTGCTTTTTTATTGTGCACATTGTACACAAATTTGTGCTATTTCTACCCAGTTCACCGTTAGATTATTTTTTCCAAGGGAGGGATGACAGAGAAAGTTTGAGATTTTCAGCTAACGTAAGATTTTTAGTTGTGTCAGCTAACTGTTTGAGTTCTAGACAAATGGGTATGAAGAGATGGATAGTAGGCTTGGGTGGTATCATATAGTATAATACAGTCTGGTGCTGCCCTCTAATAGTCGAGAAAACCAAAGTGAGAAGAGTCTTAGTAGACCAAGTTTTCATTGGTGGGTTAGTCACAGAGTTGCTGCAGCTCCCTCCAAACAACTTCTCTTCCCTTCTCCTTCCTTCCCTCTCCTTTGTCCCTGCCGATTGGCAACAGTGCTTTATGCTCTTTCACTGCCATCTCAGAAAGCATTCAGTTTGATCATCTGCAAGTTTAATTAAATATCATTTTGGTGCACTCTTGACGGCCACCCGGTGGAGCTTTGACAGCCTTGCACACCACTGGTCCCATTTTTCAGCCAAGTCTGTTAAGTTCAGAAGTCGTCATTAACAGATAGCTCCCTTCATGCATGTACTTGTAAGATGTATATTTTAAAGGCTCATTATTACGATTTTGTAATTCTCTGTAATGTTGCACAGTGTTAACAATGTTACTTATAACATCTGTCTCAGTCCTGGAACTCAAACCATTTTCTGATGTCAAAACAATATACATTAAAATAATTAAAAATCATAAACGTTTGACAAATAGTCGACTAATGGCTTGAACTAACAACTACTAGTCATCTAAGACAGTCTTTGGTCGGGGGTGGCCCTACTACAGTTGTGCTCTTCCAGCCGCTGAGCAGCTGGAGCACTTGAAGGTCAATTGCTTGGCCCAGAGGCACTTCAGTAGCAGTCGAGAGGACAAACAGAGAGTAACATTTTCTACAAAATTTACCAGCTGGTCCAAAGGTTTTTAGCCACTGTGGATTTCCCTGCCAAGCAAGCTACAGAGGCCAAACTAACAGGTCCAATACTGAGGTCACACTTTATTTGGATTACCCAATACAGGTAATCACCGTACTAACAAGAAACCACAGTGTGCTAGTTATAAACAATTGACTTTGTAATTATGTGTAAAGGATTTTGAGTGTCTGAGGTTAATTTTAAAGGTTGAGTTTAGAGTGAATAGCAAAGGAATGATTAGGATTGAAATTAAGACAAGCGCTAAGCGACATTACATCAAGTGACATTCACCTGTATATCAGCACTGGACTGACTGAGTAAAGTGTATGTAGTGGACTGCATTTGTATCGTATCTTTCTAGCCAACCTGCTCATGAAGGGGAGTTTCTAATCATTCACACATACACTCAGCACAGCCTTCAGGAGCAATCTGAGATTGACTATCTTGCCCAAGTACACTATGTGGATCAAGCCGGGGATCGAACCACGGATCTTCCAATTACTGGACGACCTGCTCTTTCTCCTGAGCCAGAATTCAGTCAGTCATCTGAAAATGTGCCTCAGACGGGAATCTGGGAGAAATGTGTGTATATGTGTGTATCTTGTTGTAGTGGGCAGAACCTGCTCAGCTCTGCCTCTTCATGGAGATCTATTTCAATGCCTTCACTCACAAAAAATTAGTGTTTTGGGTGTTGCAGTCATTGGTGTTTTTGAAGTATAATCTTATAAATATGCTGTTCCTCTGTGTGTGTGTGTGTGTGTGTGTGCGTGTGTGAGAGAGAGGGGGAGAGAGGGTCATCAGCAGTGCTTATGTTTGCCATCCTCCTCCCCAAAGACACACACACACACACACACTTTGCCTGCAAGGCCTTTTCCCATCACAACACTGGTTGCCGTCAGCAACGTGCCCTGAACTGATAAACTTTATCAACCGACACACACCTGTGCCTGTGCACAACCACACACATGCACATAGATCCGCATAGGCACACTTCGTGCTTTGCTCTCTTGACAAGGTAGACACCTACTACTGTGTGTGTGTGTGTGTGTGTGTGTGTGTGTGTGTGTGTTTGAGTGGAAACCGTATAAATGATGTTAGGGGGCCTGAGGTAACAACAATACACTCCTGGCTTGAGTATATGACACACATCATTGAACACTCACAAACACACAATCACGTTTAAGCAACCCACAAGAGCATGGACATACACATACGTGCACACACATGAAAATAAATACACACTCAATTAACTCAAATAATATCAACACGTCTCTTTATAGATTGTCATTATCACTGTTTTTCCACAATGCAAATATGAATGTGTGTGTCGCCGATCTTCTATTCAAACTGTGTATGTGTGCGTTTGTGTATCTGTACACATATGTACACTGTATGCAGTGTTGTTCAGTATTATGGCTGGTTTTAAAACACCAACCATAATGTAAAAAGTATTAAGTTGGCATCTAATGAGGAACTGTAAGCTATATTTTATTCAGGCAACAATCTGTATGCACACTGATAGATTAAACACTTTGGCTCATTTTGTTTGGCTTATTTTGTTTGAAACATGCTTACATTCACTGAACTACGGTATGGAGACAACAGTTTGGGTCTTTACCTAGAGTTACATATCACGGTATCAATATTGAAAACTGTCCATATTCAGAATAGTTAGACATATTTAGTCCCTCAGTCATGAACACTTTATCCTAAATATAATCAGTAATTTATCAGAAAGATCCTATATATACACATATAGTGCACTGGTTCCTTTGGTGAACAGCAGACATTATGTTTTCAAAACTTCCAGATGAAAACTAAAAAAGAGCCAACTGACACAGGCTAAGAGTAACAATGTAAAACTGCAGTGAAGTCAAACACTGTTTATATATGACATGTAGCACACAACACGACCCGACAGCGCCCAACTCAGAGTGTGAGGACGATGCATCTGTCAGCCTGCTGCTGCGCTTTACTGCTGCGTGAAGCACGCAGGAGGAAGTCTGCACATGCTGATGCTTTGAAAAGAAATCATTTTTTAATGTAGGGTTGAGGTACCCCGTTAATAAACAATCTCACCACAAGGTCCATTTTCTACTGAGGAAAACTGTAAACGACAGTCAGAAGGTGCAGAGCAGCTACCCTCATGTCAAAGAATGAACTTAAACCTTTATATTCTAAACAGCTCCATTAAAACTCAACTCCATGTGTGTTAGTGTGTGTGAAAGCAACCCTGAAACATCATAATACTGGAATTATGCTTATATTGTTAAAACATTTTAGATTTTATTTCATAATATCTTAACACCACTGCAAATATATTCAGATCATTTTAGTTTCCTTATCCATAACAATTTTGTTGAAATATTTAAATTATTTTCTGTAGTTTTGCAGTAAGAAAAAAGGCAAGATGTTGAAAAGAAGAGGCTTTATAATTTATCGCAAATCATTTTTTTGATTAGTCAATAGAGCATTTGGTCTATAAAATGTGAGAATATGGTGAAACTGTCCAATCACAACTTTTCAAGCAGAGTCCAAGCATCTTTAAGTTGATTATTGTGTCAAAAATGTATCAAAAAAAAACAAATATCCTATACATTATCATTGAAATGGGTTAGGTTTTTTTAAGTTTATAGTGCATATTTACAATTTTAAATTTGTTCTGGTCTTAACTAACTATAACCACTGAACTTTTAAAAATTACTTAAATTATTCAATTATTGAAACTGTTGCCAATTTCTTTTTTTGGGCATTCAATTCTTATAATTTTGGGGAGGGAATGGTATTAAAACAAAAAACAAAAACAAAACATCATCCACTGATTCTCACCAAGACTTTGTGTCAGTCAGTAACGTGGCGATGATGAACGCCAGTCACACTGCTTTTGTCACTCTGTCAACCTTTCTGTCAGTCACTCACTGTCAACTAGCCAGCTAGCTCTGCATGAAGGGAAAACTGGCATCAATCAGGCTCTGTCAGTAGCAGGGCCCATTACTTTAGAGGGATTGTGATATCAGAGATCGTAGGCCTGTGGGCTAACAAACCCAGAGACAAATAAATGCTGAACTTTTGGAAAGTGCCTCTGTTAATGCCTCATTCAGCTCATCTAACTGTGCAAATATTTGCAATCATAAAGCCTGTTGTTTCTGAATTAGAAGTTCTAGCACGCAACAAGAATATCAGGGATCTTCGTGGTTTTTATCTACACACACACACTCACACACACATACACACACAGGCCCTCGGGAAGGCATTATGGCAATATTAGTGTGTATTTCGGATTTAAACATGAATTGGAAAATAAGGGAAGAGGTATAGCAGAGTGCCATTTATTCAGCGTGGACTGTGTTCATTCCAATTGATGTCAGTGCATCAAGGTGTCGTCTAGCTGTGTCTTGAAAACACACACACACACAAACACACATATGTGCACACGTAAAAAACCTACCTGCATCCACGCACCCCTTTCACTTTTTCTCGCTCCCCCATGCTCCCTCCATCACAGTGCCACAGTGACCCTGACAGGTGGTAAAGCAGTACTGCAGTGCTAGGAGGCATGACTGGCATATAGTTTGCATATGTATGTATGCGTGTGTGTGTGTGTGTGTGTGTGTGTGTGTGTGTGTGTGTGTGTGTACTGTAATTACTAGAGAAGATAAATCTTGTTAATGAAACAGACGGAAAGAAGAGGACTCTGGAGAGGGAAAGGAGGAGCAAGAAGAAGAGAGATGAGGGGAGGAAGGGAAAATTGGGAGGAGGGAGGATGGAGGAGTGGGAGACAGAAAGCAAAAGGAAGCAAAGGTAGAAAAAAGGGATAAAAATGAAAGAAGATGAAGAGCGAGAGAGGTAAGGGAGATAGATCTGTGTGGAATATAGTAAGGGCAAAAAAGTTGACTGTCACGTTTTGTTTCATTGAATTATATATCAGTATTGAGAGAGTGACGCAGAGAAACAGAGGAGGAAGGCAAGGGTGGGGGGGGGTGTAGAGAGAGATAGACAAGAGAGTGCAGACACAGAGAGGAGGAGACAGATGAGGAAAGGAAAAACAACCTGGAGAAGCCCCATTTTCTTAAGAAAATATGCGTGTGAGTGCGCTCACAGAGTTTAAAGTGCTTGAGTGTAACTGGTCATGCATATTAATACGAACAGAGTGTTTGACGTCTATTGGAAGGACACTGAATTAGTGTAAAAAGACTGCAAGACACGTAAGTTATAACTGTGAGGCGCAGGCATGTGCATGTGCAAGTGTTTCTGTATTTGGGAGATGAATGGGCCGTGAGCAGTCGACAAAGTGGAAACACTTGATAAGACAATCAGATAAGAAAGCTTCATCCTCCTGGAGTGGGCTTTAGTAACTGACAGGGACAGACTGCAGTACTGGAGTTTGGCCCAGAGCACAACTGGTACATAAGTACTACATTAGCCTTGGAAGAGCTGTTTGAACAGCCTAAATTTACATTAAAATATAAATTTAAACTCAGATGAAATCAGGTTTATTGTGTTTTTTACTGGAAGCACATGTATAAGCCATGAACATATACACACAATAAAGTAAATAAAGGTGCAAAGGTACTGCCAGTAGAATGACTTGTTATTATTTTTCAGACCATTGATTCAGTGTAATGTGGCATGGGAGGGAAATGTGAAAAAGCCCTCTAAAAGTCAACAAATGCTTGGGGATAGAGCATTTAGTGATTATGCACCTTATGTAGCCTACTTAGAACTAGATCATCCTACCTGCTGAATTGAGTTATGCACTAACTACTTTTTTCTTTTAAAATTAAGCTTAAGACGTTATTTTTCATTTAGCTTTTAATTATAGGTTTGTGCATGTTGATGTGTGCATGCTGTCTGTCTTTATTCATGCTTATTATCTACCGTTATATCATTCTGTGCTAAACTTTGAATTGCTTTTGCATGATAATGTGCTGCATAAATAAACCTAAAACTTAAATTTTTTATAAGTTGACTTTTAAAATATATAAGAAGTTTTACTCTTTTCAGGCCAAGAAAAATGACAAAATACAGCAATAAATAAAACAACAATGAACCCATTGTCCAGAGTTTTCATAAGATATAATTCCTGGAAAATGGAGAAAACTCTTAGAAAACTCTTAGAAAACTGCAGTATGTCTAATATTTTGGTAACCCCTGATGTTGCTAGTTTACAAGTAAAATTAACCCAGTACTAGTAAGTGTCTTTTCTCTATCAAGAAACATATAGGAGAGCTTGTGCTACACAGCTTCAATCTTTCTTAGATACAAATACAAACCAAAGCTGGACTAGAACAATACAACAATCAATGCATGTATCAGACATGACTTACATACCCTTTCTGTTTTAGTTATGCAAAAATAACCTAGAGTGCTCCTTTTCAAGTCACTTATTAAATCTAATTATTAGCACCAATTAAAAAACAAAAGCAAACATGAAACTGTTCCAACAAGTACCCACCAAACCTCTCGGCAAAGGCTACAAGCAATCACAATTCACACAAAGCAGTGACATGACAACTGAAGAGGACACAGATGCCAAATTGCTTACCTTTTTTTGTTAATTCAATTTAATTACCCTGGATTTAATTTAATTACCCTGCCAGGCTCTGTCAGTGTCTGTGTGGGCTACACACAGCGGGGGGAAAGCCCAACAAAGAGTTACATTTTTGCTTAATACAACATATTTAATCACATAATAGTTATGTTAATCATGTTAATTACATTAACTAATTTCCCCTCTGGATTTGAACTCTTCCTACCTATGTACTCCAACTAAATCATCTTTTTCTTCTTGGGCTGACGTCCACATTCGAAATAAATCCACAAAAATCTCATTGTTGTTTTTCATCAAAAACTCTCAGAAATCCGCCCTGCATCACTGCTAATGTGACTGCAGTGGACGTTAGCTTAGATAGTTGGCTAATATCAATACTGAAAAACGTGCCAACTCTCCTGGTTGATTCATTTGAATGACATAGCTAACTTTTGTGGGTTTATTAGATTCCCTTATCTATTTTTCCCCAGGGGTTCACTTCAATTCACGTTACTATTTCTTCACATTTGCTGGGCCTACTATCCAATTCAATAACAGTAGACCTTCACCTGTATTCATCTATCGAAGCTTGTGAAGCGCAGTTTCAGGAGCGGGAACACACCCCAATTACACCCCTTCTGGCTCCTATATAAACAAATCTAACCCTCTTCCCCCTCTTTCGCTCTAATATTCGAGTTTCACGTGCAGTCAGTCTTAGTCAAGCTTTCATGGTCATGCCAGAAACAGATCGTACTTCCCGCATAACTGCATTAACAAAACTTGAACAACCGCTATGATTACTACTCGAAGAGCCAACTCACCACGAACTGCAGATCAACCCGTCCGACTTGACTGAAGATTCATGTGAAACCGGTTCTCCTCTCGTCACCCAGCAGCAGACCACATCCAAGCATCTCGGCTGAGCCGATGCACTCAGCGGGGCACATGCCAGCTTCGCGGGCTCCTCAACTCACGCTCCCCTGATGTGACGCTCCCGGTGGATCGCACGGGATCCCCGCAAACCCTGCCGTCTCTTCACTCCAATCACAGCACTTGGCTTAGACCAGAACATCGGTACCAGGATGCCAACGACCCCTGCCGTTTGTTCATTCCATCTGCACCACATCAATTCGGCCATAATGTTTGATGTCAGCAACCCCACCATTTACTCAATCCAACCCTGGCTCCTTGCCTAGTTCGACAGCAGGCAGCTTTTATCGGGGACATCCGGCTCTAGTTGCCACAGAAGCCTGCTCTAGTCAAGGCTCCTGGCACAGAGGGATGCCAGCACTCTGCCCCAAGTGCTACTCCCGCAACTTCATCAGACAGATCCATGCAAGCCAATTTTGAGGGTTCCATGATGGATGATCATTCTCCGCCAAATGGCCAGCTGAGACCACCCCCTTTCACATGTTTAACGTAACCTACCTGCCGTTCTATCCTGTCACTATGACCATTTCATTATCCAGGCCCCTTTCATACTTTCAACGTAACCTACATTTCTTTCTATCGTCACTCCGTTCACTTTTCAAAGCCCCATTATCAAAGCCCCTTTCATACGTTCAACGCAACTACTTGTCATATCTCATCACATCGACCATTTCATTATCAACGCCCCTTTCACACGTTCAACGTAACCTACATTTCTTTATATCGTCACTCCATTCATTTCATTTTCAAAGCCCCTTTCTTCCGTTCAATGCAACCTGCCTGTAGTTCTCTCTCGTAACTTTGACCATTTCATTATCAACACCTCTTTCACACGTTCAACGTAACATACATGTTGTCCTATTTCGTCACCATAACTATTTCATTATCGATGCCTCTTAGAGCCTCTCTTCATCGCCAAATTCAGACAAGCACCTAATCATTCCCGGCCACACCAGCACTTTCTCCACGTATCATCATCACACCATTCTTAAGATCCGCTCAGTCTTGGTGGAGGTTTTTGGGGGTCGTCGCTGCCCGGGTGCAGCAGTGGATCCTTCATACAGCCTCCCCACACCACGAGAGCGCAACGAGCACAAATGATTCATTCAAATCTAGTTAATAAATTTATCAAACGTATCTCATTTGTTGTGCGGTCCTTGCTCATGAATCACTGTTTCATCCAGGGGGGCACTGTTTCACCAATTTGAAGATGAGCACTAGGAAAGACATGGCCACGACAATACTAAATACTGAAGGACAGAAAGAAGGACCCCATTTAGCAACTACAAGCAGTATGCAAACATCTATTGAGTGGTCTGCAAACGATTTTATAGTAGGCTAGCTACAAATGTTAATAACTAAATAAGACCCTTCAAAGAGGTCAACTCAACCAAACTGAACTCAAAATACATCAAACTGCACTGCATATATACTGGCTGACCAAACCATTTACCAAACATGAGGGGTAGAAAAAAACACAATAGGCTAAATTTAAAACAAACTATGAAAAATACTGAAAAACTAACTCAATATTAACTAAGTAAGATCTTGACACAATAATTTAATTAAATGTACAAGATTGGCTGCAAAATACACAAACAACAGAGTTTCTCCACAAACTCCCCTTGCTGATCCATGAGGTTGGTATAGTCCAGGCAGGGTGCAGGTATTTAACAGTGCTTAATTGGTCCATCAGTCACATAGATGATAGAGGCCAAACTTCCCCTCATAAGAACATAGTAACTTGAAAGAAACATGAATTAGAAAATAATATTAGTAAAACTTTAATGAAACAGAACTTAAGTGATGATGGCACAACATTAACTAAATATTCATCATCATCTAGAAACCATGTATGTCAGAAATGCTAAAAAAACTTGTGTAAGTTTAAATTGTGTTAGTTAGTCTAGTTATGTAAACTGTAATTGATTGTAAACCTAAGATTGATATGATATGACCCACAATATTAGTCTGCTGGTGTTGCCATGTTTGCTTCAAGCTTCAAATCTTGACTTTTGAGGAGCTGCAAACAACTATTCTTTTGACATTTTTGTTTAAAATTTACTAAAAGTGTACTAAATTCTAAAAGTTTGAGGTCAGGAGAGGTCAAATTACAATCTACCTTTTATGAGAATAAACTCAGGAAGATTTGAAACTTGATTTATCCAGCTTGTTCAAGTAAAAGCATACAAAATCTGCAAGTCTGACGTCTAGACACGTAGGCTCGCTGGCCACATATACACCCTTTGAAAAGTGTGTGTGTGTGTGTGTGTGTGTGTGTGTGTGTGTGTGTGTGTGTGTGTGCCCTGGTAAAATTGAACTGTCATAGCCAGAATGGGCACTTTGATCATTTTATGTTCACAGGATAGGAAAGGAGAAGAACGTAGAGAGGAGTCAATTGGAAAGAAGAGAAGGGAAAGGAAAAAAGTGAATGGGGTAGAGAGGAGAAACTAAAGAGAGAAAAAAGGAAAGAAGAGGACAGGAAAAGAAAGTAAAAGAAAATTGGAATATAGGGAGGGAGAGGAGAAAAGAGGAAAGAGAAAATGTAGAGGAATTGAGTGAAAGATAAGAAGAGGAAAGTAAAGGAAAGAGGGAAATGAAGGAGAGAAGAGACGAGGGAAGGAAACCAAAGGAAAAGAAAGGAAAGAAGAGGATAACCCAAAAAAAGGTAGGAAATGAAAGTAAAAACAGAAGGTAGGAAACGAGAAGATATCGGGGTATGAAGGGGGAAGGAGAGGTATGTAGAGAAGTTCGGTGAGAAAGAAAGGAAAATAAATGAGAGGAAAGGGAAATGCAGGGAATGAGGAAGAAGAAGAAGAAGAAGATAATATGAAAGAAAACCCAAGGAAAAGAATGGATAGAATATGGAGTAGAGGACAGGAGGAAAGCAGGAAAGAAAATGACAAGAGGGGAAAAGAGAAGAAGAGGAGAGAGGAAGATAGTAAAGAAAGAAGAGATTAAGAAAATAATAAATCATGACTATGAAGCAGAAGAGGAAAACAGGAGTTGAGTGGAAAGAAAAGAAAAAGGGGAGGAGAGGATGGGGGAGAACTGAGAGAAATGGAGAGAAGGAAATATGTATGAAAATGAGGAGAGTAAATGAGACAGGAGAAGAAAAGACAGGACAAGAAAATACAACAAAAGAAAAAAGAAGAAACTGAGGACGAGCAAGAGAAGAAAGAAATGGGGGCGAGGAAGAGGAGAGCAGATAGAAAGAGGGGATATTGATAGAGGGAATGGATAAGGGATGAAAGCCTTCTTTCACTGAGTGATGAGGATGTACTCACATCACACGCCACTTACCCAGGATTCATAGCGTGAGATGAGTTCCCAGCATCCCTTTCATCTCCACAACACCCAGTAGTGGTCTATCAGGAAAGAGCCTGGGGAGGCACACTCAGCCACAGACAGCCACACATGTGGACACGCACACGCAAGAACACGATCGAATTTAGCCACACACACACACAGGTGCAGATCCATTTTCTTTTTCTTGACACACACACACACACACACACACACATTAACATTTTACTCAGATTCCTGTACAACAAAACGAACATGGTAACTATGTTCACACACACACACACACACGCACACACACACACACACACACACACACGTTACATGCAAACAGGCACTACAAAGTGGTCAGCTGTCTCACCGTATCCACGATGATCACAGACGTCACTTGTTGCAGTGGCGTTTGATCTCTGAGTTGGCAAGGTTGCCTGAACAGTCTGTCAGAGTCATACGAGACTGGAAAAAGAGACAGAAACGTGTGTTTTTCATTTCTTTGACATGTGTGAGTGTGGTGCGACTTTGCTGGTTAATTTGTTACAGCTTGAAAGGAGTAGTTCCAATATGACGGGAAATATGCTCATAATATTAATATTGATCACTTTCTCATGTGTGTACACTAAATATAAGGCTACAGCCAGTTAGTTTAGCTTAGCACACATATTTGAAACTGGAGGAAACAGCTGGCCTATCTCTCTCTGTCCAAACTTAACAAAAGATACCAACCAGCACCTCTAAAGCTTGATAATGGACACAATATTTTTATATGATTAATACATTGTTTATATTTTTAATATTTGCATGTATCCAAAGCCTCCTCTGTCCGATAGAACTCCCCAAAACTATTAGAAGTACAGCCATAAGTGGCAATTAGTGGGTTCCAACCACATAATGTGACATATATGCATAAGAGTTAACGTGGCTGAAAACAGGAGAATACACTCATCATGAAGTCATTCTGGACTCAAACATGTGAGCTTGCAGTTACAGGGCTTGTGTTTGATGCTGGTGGTCAGTAGCCAACGTCATTGTGAATTTTATAAAGGCTGAGTTATTTTAGCAGCTTCTTATGCATTGAACAGTAGAGGGAGTCAGGGGTTGAGAGAGGAGGAGTGACATTTTGGACTCTGTAGGTCTTTAGACCCAGACACTTTTAGCGGTGATGAATAATTACTAGAAGAAATTGTATGTGATTGCTGAAAGCTGAAATTGATTGCTATGCTATACTAGAAGCTGAATTGCACTGACATTCTGGAAAGACGTAGCTTTCAAGTGGGATTAAACATATGACCTAGTGTTTAAAAGACAGCAGCAATGCTATGCACTGTACCAACATGTAACACAGCAAAGAGTAAGCTCACATCAGATTTTCTTATTCAGAGTTACAGCTCTGACATTCTTCCATTGCGTGATGGTACATAATAAACATGTTAAGCAGCTTTGTTTATAAAAGCAGAAGAGTTACAAGAGGCACTGCCCTGAGCGAGTGTAAAACTCAGAGCCTTATAATCCAGCAGTGAAAGCTGACCATTACCAGGGCTTAACTACAGAGCCAGCAAAGATCCCTGAAACATAAAGCACAAATTCCCATTTTGCTAAAGAGAAACTGATCTGCCTAAAATGAAGCTTCTAGCTCAGTCATTTGAACATTATTTATGACAGGATTAGCTGAGATTTGGTGTGCACACAGTGTTTGAAAGAAGAGAAAATCTGTACATTTAAGAAGTGGGAGAGCGAGGAGACTGAGGGCCTGCAGATTGTATTGCAATCAGTGAGAGCATGACAGCACTCTGTCAATTAAGTTTTAAATCTAAAAAAATATAACTCGTATGGGAAAAATATTTACATTTTCAGCACAGCAATGTGTTTCCATTTACAGAGCTTCGCTAGCTTGTTGCACTGCACACCACAACATCTTGAGTTTGTAGTGTACAACATAATATGTTTTGAATTTCTCAATCAACTTTAGTACAAGGTCAAGAGGTTGTTATGTAGCTCAAAAAACTAGCATAATCAGCTTGATATTAATGTTTAGAGCCGTTTCTAAACAAACTTATGTGCCCATAATCTTTGTGATGAAGGAACATGTCACCAAATGTGACTCATTGATGTGTTTTTTAATAGCTTTTGGACAACAGAGGTCTATAGCACAGAGGAATGCGATATATGAGATTTTGGATACAAACGCAATATTTGTAAGTAGAATCAGTTCATTGTTGGTTTTGCTCTGCACATGAGATTTGTTGACAATAAGATAAATATAAAAAATCGCCAACCATATGTTTTATCCACAGTGTAAAAAACAGCAATTTGTCATTATTGTGTTGCTTTTGCTTTTCTTAGAATAGTTGTAGTCTTCGTGTTAATCTAATCCTGTTAACTGTAGCTTTATACTTAACAAAGACATTTAAAAGCTGTGTTGTTCTTCTCGTCTAACTTTCTGTCAGAAAGCAAAAAAGTTTGTATCTTAAAATGTTGAAATATTACTTTAGGAATTCAAGTTTGCTTAACTTATTTCTCTTTAACTCATCCTCTATTCCAACCATCATCTCACCATCCTTCTTTGTAGCTAAATAAATTACACATATCATTGATATATCATTTATCAGGGGATATACTGTCACATTTGCACAGAAAACAGAAACCAATTTCCGCTTGTGTTAATTTTACTGTTTGAGAGGGTACAGATTTCCCTTGTGTTCATTTCCCAACTGTGTGTGTGTGTGTGTGTCTCTGTGTGTGTGTGTGTCTGTGCTTACAGATTGTAACTATACTCATGACTGCCCCAGCGAGAGAACATCAGATGTCTCTCCATCTCTCCTCCACTATCTCTTGCTCGATGCATCTGTCCCCTCGGCCCTACATTGCGCCTTCTCTCCATGATCCACCCATCTCAACATCGCCATGGCGACAAGTGCCTCTCCATCCAAACTGACACACATGTCGAGATGAACAGATTGGGAGAGCAGGGAGATCAAGAGGCAGACGGAGAAGTAGAGGAAAGAGGAAAAGTCGGGTGAGATATGAAGAAACAAGATGATATAAAAAAAGACAAAAAAAAGAAGCCAAGTGATAAGAGAGAGGAAGTGGGGGATGGATAGAGAATAAGAGAGAAAGAATAAAAGCTTTATAAACACACACACACACACACACACTAGGGGGGCCAGTGGTCTGTAAAAGTGTTGAAGTCACATCTGAATGATGGCTCAGTGGAGCAATAGAGCAGCAGCATTGAAAAACAAAGAGGAAGAAAGATTGAGAGAGGGAAAAGCCTGAGAATGTAAGTGACTTTCTATCCACTGTTTTGTTTTCAATGCATATTAACAATCTGTGTCTAGACAACAAAAAAGTGTCTTGATGCTCTGTCTCCTTCTGAAGCCTCTGTGATCCAAGTTCAAATGAGCCAGAATTGACAAATTAGCTTCATAAAGTTCCTGAAGCTTTCCTGGTGGTGATGGTCCTAGCTGGTTACAAAGCTGTCAGTGTATTTTTTCATGCCATGGTGATCAATCAATCAATCAAACTTTTCTTTGTACCATTGTACAGGTTAGTGGAATTGAAAGAGCTTTGCAGATGACTGACATGCAGATACAGTAGTACAAAACAGTAAGACAATTTGAAACTACTCCACATGAGAAGTAAGAGTAATGAAAATGTAATAAAACCAATAAAATCATAGACTACATTCAGGCCACAAGCAAAATCTGATTTTATTTTTGCTCATATGTGACTCACATCTGTTTGTTTCACAAAAGTGTGAGCAGCAAAAATCACATTTAATCTGATCTTTTCTATTCTAATTTGAGCCACTTTCACACGTCATCCTAAATCGGGCACAGGTCTTATTTTTTGCAGTGCAACCTCAGTCTGAACAGTCATATTGGAAGCCATGTGACTTTTCCGTCACTCTAGATCAAACATGGAAGACAGCTCTGATGTAAGTAGTCATTGGAGGAATGGTGACGTGTAAGACCTGATAAGTATTTGGGGTGACACTTCTGCACAAACAAAACTAGAGGAGTCGTATCATAACTACATCCACACACATCTCCATACAGAAGTAGCAGCCATTGCTCCACAAAAAGCCATAAATAAAAATGTGGCTTTCTTTCTCCTCACCCTCATTATCATCTGCTCATGAATTTGTTAGCTTTCACTGCACAGCAATTTATAAATGGAACCATAAAACGTTGACTTCAGTGGCATGTTTACTTACATATGACAGCATGCTGCATGTGATGTCTTTAATATTGTCCTTTTGCGCATGCAGGTCACTTGAGGACAGTTCCCAGTTCACACTGGGTAAAAAATACCAAAGCAAAAAATCAGATCTTAGCAAATCCAAGTTGAGAAAAAAGCCTTAGAGGACCAAAGAAACTAGAAAATAGTCACTGGAATCTGGACATTTTCTTCTTAAAAATGACTCAAATCTATTAATTTTTCTTTTAATTTTTTTTTTAAGGCAACTAATTGATTAATTGTTGCCGCTCAACTTTGCATAGTGAAATACTGACAGACTAGAAAAGAAGAAAGGATGGAAAAGTATCCTATAGCCTAAGTGATTGAATTATTTAATGTAATGCAATATGTTAATAGATTAAGCTGCTTGCATACAAGTACCCATTAAATTAAAACCCACATCATGCTGCTTAAAGAATCTTCTTAAGCTACGACAACTTGTGGACAACATGGAGGGAGAGAATAAGAAGGTTGACTTCTGCTTTGAAGAGTTCCTGCTGTTGTTGTGCCTGGAGGTGACTTTGACTTGTGTGTGTGTGTGTGTGTGTGTGTGTGTGTGTGTGTGTGTGTCTGTGTGTCTGTGTGCGTGTGTATGCCCCCCCCCCCCTCCCCACTTCTCTCTCATACACTCACTTTCTCTCTCTCAGCTATGTGACAGATAATTGACATATTATCAGCCAATGACCTTGTGTAGCAGGCAAATCCCCACCAATTAAAAACTGGGCCATTTCCTTGTCAACTGTGCATAATGGAAATTCATAAGGCCTACGATCTAAATGAGCAAGACACACAATCGCACACACACACACACACACACACATATGCAAACACACAGCTGCACAGCCACACACAAAAGGTTATTTTTATGATAATAGATGTTACCCATACGTTAAGTCAAGCATGTCAAATACCAGCAAGATCAGAAAGGCCTATAAGTGCCGATGAAATGATGTTCACAGGGAGGTCAGTGTGTGTGCGTGTGACTGTGGTTAACCTTGGAGGACAGCAAAAGGGTATCCAACTAACTTTTCAACTCACTCAATCACAAAGAGACAGAGCGAGGGTGGCTGCAGACTGACAGAGAGAATGAGAAAGATGGAGCAAGACAGACGGAGAGTGACAGACAGAGAGAAACAGTGACAGAGAGGGAGGATGACACAGAGAGACAGATGGAAAGAAGTTAAAGATTCAGATAGACTGTGAGGGAGTGGGGCAAAGAGAGGGGAGAGATGGGAGAAATTAAAAAGAAGAGTGTGGAAGACTTTGTTAGAGTGGCAGTGTTAAATAGTTAGAAAGAGACAACCTCTGTGTGTAAAGGGTCACTCAGTCATTGGGAAACTGTAAAATCTTAGAAGGAAGGCAGATGAGAAAGGTAGAAGATAGGCAAGGCAAGTTTATTTATAAAACACATTTTAGCAACAAGGCAATCCAAGGTGCTTAGCATAAAATATTAAAAGCATAAAGATGAAGTGTATAAGAAACACAAAAGAAACACACCATAAAAGAACACTTAAATACAACAACAGTCAAAGAGCTGAGACTAGAAAACAAAATCAAACTGAAATAGAATAAGACTGCAGTGTAAAAATGAATAATTATTTGATCTAATAAATGGCAGCAGCAAACGGAAAAGTCTTCAGCCTTGATTTAAAAGAACTGAGAGAAGCATCAGACCTGAGGCTTCTGGGATGTGGAGCATAAAAACTGAACGCTGCTTCTCCATGTTTACTTTTGACTCTTAGGGCAGAAAGCAGACCTGTCCAAGATGATCTGAGAGGTCTGGATGGTTGATAACGCAGCAGAAGATCAGAAATATATTTTGGCCCTAAACCATTCAGTTCTCTATAAACCAACAGTTTAAAATAAATTCTTTGACAGACAGAAAGCCTGCGTAAAGATCTGAGAATTAGAGTGATATTATCCACTTTCCTGGTCTAAGTGAGGACTCAAGCAGCAGCGTTCTTAATTAGATGCAGCTGTCTGATCGATTTTTTTTTAGGGAGAACTGTAAAGACTTTACAATAATCATCTACTGAAGATAAATGCATGGACAAGGTTTTCCAAATCCAGCTGAGACAGACGTGAGATAGGAGATAGTATGTTGATTTTGTGTGACTGTTGAAATTCAGGTCTGAGTCCATGACTACACCAAGGTTTCTGGCTTGGTTTGTGGTTTTTAACACCATTGATTGAAGCTGAGCACTGACTTTAATCATTCTTCTTTGGCTCCAAAAACAATTAATTCAGTTTTGTCTTTGTTTAATTGAAGAAATTTCTGGCACATCCAGTCGCTGATTCGTTCACTGCACTTACTGAGCGTTTGTATTGAACCATAGTCCCCTGTTGACATGGTTATGTAAATATGTGTGTCATCTGCATAATTATGCTAACATATTTTGTTTTCCATAATCTTAGCCAGTGGACGGATGTAAATGTAAACAGATGAGGCCCCATAATGGAGCCTTGGGGAACTCCACATGTCATCTTTGCCCCGTCAGCTGTGAAATTACCTACATACACAAAGAAGTTGCTGTCCTTTAAGTAGGATTCAAACCAATTTAGTACTCTGCCAGGAAATAGGGTGAAGAAGGGAAAGAAAGAAGATAAGAAAGGAAGGGTTTTTATTGGTGTTTTAAACTAAAATTAGTTGAAAAAGTTTGGAGGATAACGACATCAAAAGAAGCTGGCAGGTGAGAAACAAGGATGGTAAATGAAAGAAAGAATGGAAGGCAGGCAGGATAGAAGAAAATAAGTGGGATTAGGCTAAGAACAAAGGAGTAAAGAAGGGAGAAAAGAGGAGAAGAACAGAAACAATAAAGGAAGGGAAGAAAAAAAGGGGAAAGAAAGGGAGGAAGACCAAAACAGAGGAAGCAAGGAAGACAAAAGAATGAAGAGAGGGAGGTAGAAAACAAAGAGCAAAAAAAGGAAAGGTATTATTATAACCATTGTTTATTCAGTGAAGATTTATGGGAGGATGAAGAAAGCAAGAACTTAATCATGTATTGAAAGCAGAACAGAAAGAAGAAGGAAGGAAAGAGGGTAGGAATAAAGGCGAGCAGATAGAAAAGATGGAAGGATAGGAAGGGGAAAGAAGCAATGAACAAACAAAGGGACCAATGAGGGGAAGAAGAAAAAAAAAGTAAAGACTGATGGAAGGATGGGACAAAGGAAAAAAAGGGAACAAGGAAGGAAAGTTTGGTAACCATTACACTGACCACTGGTTTGATTATTAGAATTTAGAAGTGAATCACATGAGACTTCTCTCTTAAAATATAGTCATGGTTTGGAGTCATTGTGGAGGTCTTATTCTGTGTTTTGCCTGTAATTACACTCCTTATATTAACTGCAAAAGAATGTGATTTCATGGTTAAAAGAATGTGTATGGTCTGCCATGATGCAAGCCCACCAACACAAGCAGGGGGTCACAAAAACAAGAACACTGTCACCACTGACAGAGAGGTTGTGATTGAAAAAAGAAGCATCTGTAATGATTTTCAGTCATGGCAGTAGTGCGGACCACTGGTTCCTGTATATTTATGCAGCACTGCTGGGCCACAAAAGATGCATGAAGAAATAAAAGATTTTTATGGGGAAATGTGGTTGGAAAACTGTCTTTGTGTCTGATGTATGAGCTCTCACACAATATATTCCATATTCTGCCTACCTGTTGCCATTGTGCTGAATCCTCATCTGACGACAAATTAGCATTTAAATGAGACAAGTTATTTTCCTCTAATGTCCTCTCTAAATTACTAATGCAATATCTTTGATTGAGATGAGAGGTGGACTGGTGGGTTTTTTAGTGTTATTGACCCAGAAAAGGTTGAGTGAACGCTCACTTTTTTTTCTGCAACAGCTCTGCATCACACTCACACAGCTACACTCAGCTGCTGCCCAGTTGCCTACAACCAGAAACTCCAATGTTTGGCACTGAACTGCCTGACTGATGCAAGCTGTCTCGACTAAAGGACCACTCCAGTGATTTCCAACCTTATCTTCACAGTGTATGTGTCACAGAAAGATACTTTAATGCACCTGTACACTTGGCAGGACTCTGCAACTTGTCAGAAGGCTCTGTTCACCTCCTCAAACCCTGCACAGGATGATGCAGCCCTGAGCCAAAAACTGGCAAAGAAATATTGTTTTGCTCACTTTTTAACTTTTCATAACATGGACACCTTAGGAACAATGTATTGTTAAAGATTTAGCCCAAATTTGAGAACATTAAAAAAAAAAGCTGTTGGGAATTGCTGCAAGAAGCCAGTATCCCCCACATTAATTATTTGGTCATTTTTCAAAGCCTGAATGGCAAAATAACTATAATATTATCCATCACTGATGCACTGAGGACAGAAAACCGACAACTCTACTTCCTTTATAGCATTATTTTCTAACTCACTGCTCTTCTCTGACTGTGAACTGTTCCCTCTTGCACACTTTCTATAAAGGTCCTGTCATCACTAAAGCCATAATGAGCGTTTACGTAACTAACAGCTCCAATGAATCTGAATGATGAAAAGCCAGTAGTTTAACTCAAAAGGGCTACAGAATATAAATACACATAAATTTTCTTCCGAGTTGTTGAAAACGTTTCCATAATCTTCATAAATGTCACATCTAAGCAATTTGGGGATTACATAATCAAGACTGGCTATGTCATATTTAACCCATTTTTCCATCCTCTTTGTAAATGTAATAATGAATCAACAAATTATAATTGTGACATTTCCCAACATGCATCTAAATGCAGTAAAACGTGGAAGGTCGACTTGGTCACATTTTATGAGCAATACAATAGATGGGTTTGCTTGTTTTTTTAGCTTTTCATGTGGATATTGCTGCCCACATATGAACCATCACACCAGAGAACACTCATACTTTTCCACAGGGTCAGTACTGTCCTGCTGGAGTGACTAACCTTTATTCCACCAATTACACTTTAATCAAAGTGCAGCAGCAGGCAAGTAGTTCTTCTAGTTGAGGGCCACATACTCTACATGGACCTCCCAAGCTGGAAGCTAAAAACAACTGCACCCATGCCTCTTGTTTTGCCTGCCGCACCTTTTCTGTTATTTTACTTCTTGTTTTTTTCTGTAGCCACTGTTGCTATGTTTGACTGCCACAGAATTATATTAAAAAAGTCAAACAGGCACAAACAGACTGGTAATGCATACACACACATGAATTGATAAATTAAATTTTCTTTTTGCTATAACGTGAGCACTGAAGCTTTCATTTTAATAAGTACAAAAATACCCCCTCACATTTCAAAATCAAATATGTTTCTTGGTGGAATAACTAAATATTATTCAGTATCTGTCTGAAATGGTTTGGTTAAGAAGAATTGTAGAAAGGTGATGTGTCTGTGGAGCGATACATTTGTGAAAAAGAAGTGTATTTAAATAAAGCGAGTGGGTCAGCAGGGCTCTCCCGACTGAGAGCACAAAGCTGTCTGCTTAATACCCCAAGACTGGCAATTGAAAATGTGTGGACAGGGACACATTCTTTCTATCTGGGAGGTCATTTGGAAATAGAGTGCTGAGTAGCCTTCTCGCTGCCCCTGACTGGAAGGCTGTCTTTTTCTCTCTCCTGATTTCTCTGCTCCGAGCTCCTGACTGCAAAACTCCATAAAGAGTGATGGATGTTGATGGAGACACATGAAGTGTGATTATGGATCATTGCAGAGTATCAAGGAAGGACAGAGACAGTCAGATGGATACCGTGGAAAGAAAGAGACGATTGCGGGCTCAGAATGGTTAATGACAGAATTGAATCCATCTGGGGGTTTTTTTGTAGATGGAGCTGTTGCGCCACTGAGTGGTGAAATGTTCAACTACTGCCACCAAGGTTATTCTACATGTGAAATAGTTCAGACTAAATCTCAAATTAAACTAATTTTAAGAGGCATTAGAAGTCATTTTGAGAGTAAATACAATACTGAACTCCATCAATCTGTTTTAAAAGACCAATTTAAAAAAATTCCCACCTGCAGCTCAAGATAATCTTGGATGGAGCTGACAGCACTGTGCTCATGCAGATCTGTAATTAGTACTATGACAATCTGAAATTCAATCTTTTGTTTCTAAACCACCTTTTGACCATTGCTATAATGTGAATGATCTCACAAGAAAAGATTAATCAATAAGTTGCACAATAATAATCTTGATTTAAAATAAAAAAATACATAGAATAATAAAACAAAGGATTTCAAACCAGGTCATAATATACACATATAACTGTTTAGATCCTATAAAAATGAGTCATACTGTATAAACTGTATATTTTGTATATTTTTGTACTATTTTGTATAAATGGTATAAATACAACTGTCAAACAAATGCAGTAGATTAAAGAAACAAATTAGTGGAGTTGACGTAGCAGAAAATGGAAATACTCAAGTAAAGTGCATGCAGGCTATGTTAAATTTGGACTTATGTACAGTGCATGAGTAAATTAACTTAGTCACATTGCACCTCTATATTAAAGAAAATAGAATAAACACAAGCTTTAAAGCAAGAAATTAAATAAACAGAGTGATTTTATGTATAAAAGTAAGGAGAGAAGTGATTTAAATGGTGATGTAGAATCTGCTGGGCCAGACTGCTGATTTTCAGAGTTGGGAGACCCTAACAGCAAAAATCCAGTCTCCATTTTGTCTCAAAAGTAGGACAGAAACAGTAAGAAGAACTTGCCTGAGGATCTCCGCATGCTCTCTAGTTCACAGGGGACCAGAAATTCAGCAATTTAGCTAATGTATGTGACTCAGGTTTCCT
The DNA here is from genome assembly GCF_027409825.1 of Scomber japonicus. NCBI lineage: Eukaryota > Metazoa > Chordata > Actinopteri > Scombriformes > Scombridae > Scomber > Scomber japonicus. Next base: position 15,066,995 of record NC_070592.1, read on the forward strand.
GAGGGAAGGGAACAAGTCCATCACTGGTATGGGATAGGATGACGCCTTTTAATCACTTCTGACAAGTAAATGGGCGTGGAATGCATCAGGGAAAGTTCTGCCCTTCTGCTGGTCATATATTTGAAATGGTGCCATTTTTCTTTGCAGTTCTTTCTCTAGTACTATTCCTGACCTACTGTTCTGCCCAAAGGCTCAGAAACACAGGCTGTGAGTATTTAATTACTTTGGGAAGTTTGATTGTAATGCAGACACCGTTTTATTCATGCAGCTTTTTCCATAGTGGTTAAAACTTTTCTGTTCACTTTTGTTGAGTTCTGTTTCTGTAGCCTACTGAAGCAGAATGTGCAAGTATAATTATTATCATCAACGCTTAATGATAATTAATTATGAAAAGGTCAAAACCAACTATTGTCTGCGTAACCAAAGCCTGGCATAGCTAATATTCCTCCATTATTCATCAAAAATGATTAAAAACACATCAGTTTTGCACTGGGTGACATGTTCCTTCAGTACAATGAATGTGGGCACAGTGGCTTGTTGAATCAGTCCCACATACACACCAGCCTGCTGCTATAATGCAATCTTTGCATCATACGAAATGGAAAAGGGAAAGTTTCATGTTCAATGTTTACAACCTGTGGACGTTCCAACACCACTGGATTAGTCAGGACAGTTACTGATGTCTGATTACAGAGTTTGTCATGTGAGTGTTAAAAATACTGTGTGCTGAAATATCCTATAGTAATAAATCCCATACATTCAGTATGACATTACAATATATCCATTAAATTCAATATAGCACTACAATACATCCATTAAACTCAATAAAGCACAATACATCCATACATTCACCCTTAAACCTCGTTCACCCTTAAAAGACGCTGTTCCGTCTACGGGACGGGACGGATGTTAGGAGGTAGCCACACGTTCTTCTGAATGTTTTAAACACCAACCCTTAAACATATATATTCATGCCGTACATCGTTGGAAAGCTTAGATTGTCCTGATTCATTCAAGACCACTCACGACTTATATGGTTGCTCACAGCCGTGATAGTATTAGCGGTTAGCTCGGCTAGCCACTCAGCTAAAGTAAGAAAAGCTATAATGCTACATACCTTCAAAGTCTTCCCTTTATCCACAACGATCATCTTATGACTCAGGACTTTTTGTACAGCTCGCCAAGTATCCATTCTTGTGAGATATGAAATCCGTTTCCATAAAACCGAAATACTTTCCTCAATATGTCCATGTATTTAGTCTAACACGTAACGTAATGACACAAATAACAAACCATGTACGGTCCGTTTACGTCATTTCCTGACCTGCACGTCCATCTCAGAGTACACGTGACTAGATGTTTACGACCGTGAGCCTCTCCTGCTTCTGACGACACCATACACAAGCCAATCGGTGTTTAGGATTAGGCAGTACCATAGACTGTATGGGCAGTACATGTATCCAAAGCCAATGAGGACATGTGACCAACGACAGACGACATGGCTTTGATTGACAGCTGTTCCAGCCTATGGAAATATTCGGTGAAATGAAGTTGATAACCTTTTAGCCAATAGTCTAAGGTTTCCGACGGTGTATGACACTAAGCTATCAGGTTTGACTGTCCATAAACAAACTCCAAGCGTAACCGGCGTGCGCCCGGTGCGTAAAAGAGTTGAACTTTGAAAGAGTTTCTTATACACAGTCTATGGTATGGTTGAACCATATATCATTACGCACTCGGCATTTTGGTACACGGTTGGCTCTTCTTCGACTTGACATATGACAGATAGATAGATAGATAGATAGATAGACAGTTAGTTAGTTAGTTAGTTGTCAGATAGTTAGTCAGTCAGTAAGATAGATAGATAGATGGATAGATGGATGGATGGATGGATAGATAGATAGATAGATAAATAGATAGATAGATAGATATGGCCAAACAAAAAAAAAAGGTTATATATAATAATAATAATATGGTGTCAGCTTTCATTAGAGACCAATATTTTGATTGTAGGCAAAGGGGTTGTGAAGTTATAGGTGTTTGATTGCGGTTATACAGCTTTGGTAACCAAGTGTCCATTTGGAGTCTCCAAAAAGGACCTGAGGAAAACGCATGGAGATACCTGTTGAAAAATAACTCTGAAAAATTCATCTTTTGGTCTTTTGACTCCAAATTTGGACTGCATGAAGCCAAGACCTGTGGCTGTGGCCTCATTGTGTCTACATCCTGCTGAGACACATACATTATTGTGCATAAAGACACTCTGTAGGAACAAGGTGTCAGAATCTCCCAGTCATAATTACAATTTTGATGTTGACATAAATGCTACTAAAAAAGTTGGAAATCAGTAATTACAGTAACTCCAATATGGCACGAACACCAAATGTGTATTCATTTATGTTAGTAAATAGTTCCCAGAAATGCACTAAGTCCTTTTTGAATATGATTTTCGATTTGTGACATTTCAGTAGCAACAATGGAGGCTTGCAGCTAAGAGCGCCACACAGGGAAGGTACTTTTCTTTTCATGGAATTTATAGACAATAAGAAAAAATGTAGAATAAAACAAACCAAAATGTTTGAAACAGTACATTTGCATTTGCATGAACATTCTATCTCATTTAAGTGCAATAAACTCTGGGAATCTTAAGGCTACAATCTTAAATATCCTGTGCAGGCGTTACATTTTTGCAGGTATTTTCAAGCATCTTTATTTGAATTTGTACCCTCATCTCTAGTTTTCAGCTTCCACACTGCTGATGGTGAACTGACCTTCTCATCTTTATTGATGAGGCCCAAAAGGGTCATGTCATCCGCAAACTTTAGGCCATCTGACAGACAGGAAGCAAGAGATGCAATTATTTGGTGCACGGGGAATAGAGTGCACACACATCTCTCTCAAGACAGGTGGGGTCATGGTTTACACAGGAAGCTTAATAATATCCACCAGCAGATTTATGAATGATGGTCATCTGGGAAATTTTCTGGGAGGTTTTCCTACTAGTGGACTATCCATGATGATAGCGCTCAATTCCCAGCTACTGTATATTCCATACACAATATCCTGACCGTGGAGTCAGATTACTGGAGAGTTCAGACAAATGATAAGCCCATGTTGACACAGTGGACACTTCACCCTGTGGGTTGACTGCAGGGGGTCAAGGAGCGAGGATGAGATACATTCGAGATAAGACAGTGCCGAGAGGCGAGGACTTCATTAAACACTGGGGTCAGTGTCACCGGCCTGGTGAGCTTCCTCAGCACAAGAAATGATTCATGATTACAGTGAAGTAGGATGTCACTTAGAGAAAAAAACACTCTCTGTATGGTTAAATGTCACTGTGACTTTTAACTGTGTTAAAACAATCATCCATACGCTTTTATATCTGTAATATTTCTGTGCCTTAAGGTTATGTGAAAGAAACTGGTATTAGTTCATCATTTTAATCCTCAGGTGTGTTTGTGTGTATATTGACTGGATACCACCGAGGCTAATAACAGCAGTGTGGGAAGTCTCATGCCTCAATGTATGAGGCTCAGCAAAGACAGAAACCTCTTGTGCAACTCATGCTGGTTGAGAGAGGATTAACAGTATAATCACTTCCAAAATACATTGAAGGAGTCATTATTTCCTTCTCTTATCTTTTAGTAACTTCTGTAAATGTAACTTCTGTAAATGTAACTCTTTTATTAAGTTTCATAATAAAAGACTGGTTCATCTTCACCTTTGTTTTCATAAAACAAAACATGGCCAGTTGTCCCTCATATATCATGCTGCTGAATAAATAACTGTCTAGTTATTTGTTTTTATTTTACATACTTTATGTATTTATTGTCAGCTGTTTAGTGAACCCTTCTGTTCATTTTGTATGTTCTTACTATCAATTGTTTCTTTTGTATTTTGTTAAATCATGTTTTATATATTAGTTTAGTTTAGTTTTTTGATTGCAGGTCCGCTCTATAAGCCTGCAGCTTCTTGACCTCTCCTGTCACATGGTTTTATGCTGTTGTATACACTCACTGAGCACTTTATTAAGAACACCTCTGCCATCTAATGCAATCCAATACCACAGTTCTGCCATAAATACTATTTTTATGAAGTTTTTATGAAGCATTTTCAGTTTTTGTTGACAGGTGATCATTCTACTTTATGCCCATTATTGAGGTCGTTGTGGGTGGTGGTTTACTGAAGCGCATAATATGGAAAAGTGTTCCTAATATTTTGTCCACTCCGTTAACAAATATGTATGTATAAGCTTCCCAAAAATAGAATTTATGGCAGAGCTGTTGTGGTGGATTGCATCAGATTGCACAGGTGTTACTAATAAAGTGCTCGTGAGTGTGTATGTGCAAATAAAAAACTGAACTAATGAAGTCATGACAGCACACTGTTTTTACGCACATGATAAATGGAGAAAAGGCTCAGACTGACAGCCTACTGCCCAAAAACTGTTGCAGATACATTTTTTACAGTTCACACAATACACAGTTGTGCTCAGCTTTTCAATGCAAAAAAGAGGTGCAGTGTGTTTAAGATTTAAGAGTTTTACAACAACATATGTAACATGTTATTTTCCATTTTGTATTACATTTGAAATTGATACAACTCTTTTATGACTTAATAAACTGCACTACTTTATGATCTTTATGAGTTCAGTTGGTCCTTGGACAAAAAAATTGAAACCTGTCTGGAATATTATAATAAAGAAAGTGAAAGCCAAAGTATATTACAATGTTATCTGGCCCTAAATAGAGATTATGAATTGGCAGGATATCTCTGTACTGCCAGAGACAGAAAGCAGAGACAGATCTGAGCCAAGTACAGGCTCAGTGACCACAATCTAGCAGTTGAAAAAGGGCGATATAAAATCATAGCAACCAAAACAAAACAGAATATGTGGTCACTGTTCAACAGGTGGGGCTGAGACAGACGTGCACTTACTCCTACAATGTAAAACATTAAACTGAGTAACATTTACCTTAACAAGTTCAACTCTAAAATTTCTGATTTCAAAAAAAAAAAGAAAAAAGAAATACTCAGAGGAGAAGAAGACAGGGCCTATCTTGCTTCCCAATATATGAATGACTTACACACACACACACACACACACATACACACAGACAGACATGGTGGTGCTGACTGTTAGTCAGATTCATTTGGTAGTGTATACATTATAATAGATAGCAATTAGGCCTAATTATTCAACCAATAACATCAATTACCACACACAAAATGAACATACTTTCTGGGGAGTTCACAACTCTGTAACACACTCGACACTCAGATGCGGTGGCCAGCCGTGATCGTATAGTGGTTAGTACTCTGCGTTGTGGCCGCAGCAACCCCGGTTCGAATCCGGGTCACGGCAGCCTGTTTTGACACAGACAGGTTCCCCATAATCCAAAGAAGTCACTATTCCTTCAACATCAACTTGACCTTGAGTTCAATTAAAGAAGATAACTGACAGACTAAACTTAAAGTGCTTTCATTAATACTCGTCAAATGCAGGCAGCTATTCCCTCATCTACAGAGCACCCTAGTTTTCACCTTATTGCTGAAGAAACATAGGTCTTTCCTTTCCGTTTTCTTTTCACATTTATTGGCCAAATACTGAAATACACAACGCACACAGATACTACGAGGATGCAGAAAACCATCACACAAAGCAGACAGTAGAACAAAAGCATGAATCTCACAGGATAGCATAAAGGCAAAGAGAGAACAGACAAATGGCTAAATACATTTTTTTTTTAAAGATCACGTGTTCAGAAGTTAGCTCTGAGTGTGGAAAGTTTTATCATTTTTCATGTAGCTCAAGGAATTCAAGATACTTTTCATTTCTGCAAGGACGGGCAGCAAACGATGTGGGGATTTAGAAAGTGTGCGTTTGTGGATAAAAATGTTTAGCAATCAAATAAAAAATGACATTGTATGGAAAGAAACCCACAATCGTGTCGTATAAAACGAGGAATACACTATTTCTGGTGATTACAAGTGTACAGATAATCTGCATAGGAATTAACATGATAAATACAATGTAGGGTTTTAAAAGTTCAAAACTATTATTAGGCAGGCCCGTGGTCCTTGCTGCTCTTCTTAATAGTAACTATAGCAACCCATAGTGATATATTTGGCATCACTACGTCACTCCAAATTCAGGTTACATATTGGGGTATTATCAGCTGTGACGAGACAGGTGTTAAATAGCCAGCCGTGATCGTATAGTGGTTAGTACTCTGCGTTGTGGCCGCAGCAACCCCGGTTCGAATCCGGGTCACGGCAGCTTATTTTAAAGGACACAGTTACTTACACCCTGAGATCATATGAATGGTAGTGATACACCCATGTCAAGGCAAATCTAGCTACTGATACTGGAGGATAAGCGGTTTGGCAAATGAATGAATGAATGAATGAATTGTCCGCAGCAGTCGAACAATATAGCTTCATAGTAGCGGGAAACTGCAAGTGTGCACAAGCTTCCCTTTTTTGTTTCCACAGATATAAATTTAAAGTTTTATGTATTTTTAAATGATTGTATTCTATATCATCTGAAATCTTATTATTAACATTTTCTTTATGTTGTGTGTTCATGGCTGGATTTACCTTATCTGGGAAAGTGCCAAGGAGCCTCTGAGCAGAAAGGGCACGCAATTTTTTTTTCTAATGGTCAATTATGTCAGAAACCTAGTATGTCCAAAACAAAGTTACAAGGTCTCCGTCTGATAGCAGTGTTATCCAACCACAATAAAATAAAAGTTGTTTGAGGGACATGAGCTTTAGTGCCCAGGGGCTCCTGGGGGTAGTAATGTAGGCTTGTGTGTTCTGTAATTATTAGCACTTTGAGTTTTGAGTTTCACAATGCATGAAAAGTGCGTTAAAAGTGTAATTATTATTATTATTATTATTATTATTATTATTATTATTATTATCATAATCATTATTATCATTGTTATTATTATTATTATTATTATCATCATTATTATTATTACTATTATTATTATTATTATTATTATCTCAATGTAATTTGATTCATATTGCGGAATGCGGGTGGGGAGCAGGTGGGGAGGGAAAGAATAAGGCTGTGGTCTCGGTAACCTGACGTCTCGCGTTACTAACCCGCCAAGTCCCGTGTAAGGAAACAAACCAGGAAACGAATGGCGGAAATATTATAGATCCACCTCACGCTTTCAGCTGACAACTTTTTTTTTCTAGGACAGTTCCGTCTTTTTCCCACCCTGAATGGAGAGGCCAGGCGAGCAAACAACACAGTCTTCAGCTAAAAACGGAGGACGGATTTAAAGAAACGATGTCGTCGCGTTTAATTGGCTGGCAGGATGTGGTGTGAAGTGAGAGGACGGAGAGCCAGCACATTATCCAGCTGAGAAGAGTCCTGTCACCGGTTTGTTTCACCTTTACGTCTGCATATTACTCTCATTAACCCTTTAATGTGATGCGACAAAATATAAAGGGAAAAATAAGCACTAAAGCCTCAAAAATGGCAAATCAGACACTGTGTGAGATGAAGGGAAGACAGCAGATTTTTACAGAGACATCAGCAACCATATGGACATCTTGGTAGCAAGTGTCTCCTAGTTTGATCAACTGGAATGGATTAAGATAGCCTCTAGCCTATAAACAATCAATCAAATAGTTAAAAATGAATACGAACAATAAATAACTGGTTTCTATTAATCATCAGGCAAATAAATAAATCCCTGGTAACGTTAGATGTGTCAATAACTGGCCAACCTGTCCACAATATGTCTATAAATTTGAATGATATTGGAAAATATGTGTGTGAATGTAAGTTTCTTGTCAATATCAGACTTAAATTCACATCTTCTATGTGAATTCTATTCTTCTATATTATGTCTAGACGCGAGGCACTGCCAACATTCATCTTTCATTTCAATTTTCTGGACGTGAAGTTTAAAACAATGACAAAACCAGACAAGCAGGTTCTGACAAATGTTCCCGGCCTGCTATGTTCTGTACTTATTGGCAGACTTGATACAGTGATTGTGGGTTTGACACAAAAGACAGAAAATACCTGTTTCAGGTATGTTGTCAAAGATTGTTATAGGTACGGTTCAAAGTGTGTGGACGGACACCCTACTCAAGGTTTGGTGTGGCTCAGTCATTTATAAGTCATATTAGACATTGGTGTGTAGGGCTGCAACTCATAGGCTGATTATTTTGTCCATTCATCATTTACTCATTTACTAGTGAAATATTTTTAAATAATGGTTGAAAAATGGTATTCAGTATTTCTCAGAGCCGACATTGATGTCTTTCAGTTTGTCTGACAAATAGTCTGAAACCAGAGTAGGCATTTCTGGCACTACTTCACCTGTTTCCAAAGTGTGTGGAGAAGGAAAGACATAAACAGTCCAAAACAGAAAAACTTCACTTTAAAGATGTCTAAAAAAACATTCTGCATTTTTGCTTGAAAAATGACAGAAATTAGCAGCTGATTATCAAAATAGTTCAATTTTCTTTTGATCCACTAATAGATGAATTGACTAATCATTGCAGCTCTGTTTGTGTGCTTCTAACTATGTGGGATCAGTTTTGGAAGTCTTCTTTCTTGTTTCAACATGACAGTGCCCCCATGCATAAAGTCTTAAAGGAATTATTTTCCTAGTTTGGAATGGAGAAACTTGATTTGTCAATACTGAGCCCTGAGCTCTGCCCCTTTTTGCCTTATCACCCAAAATCATTGTGGTGGGGTGGGAGTAAATCCCTGCTGTCAGCTTCCTAAATCTTGTGGAAAGACTTTCTAGAAGAGATGAGGCTGTTAGAGCAGCAGATTAACGCCTATGATTTGGAAATTAGATCTTCAACAACTACATAAGTATGTATTATTTGGGGGTGAGTTAAGATCTGATGAACAAATACTTACTACTGCACACTAACTCCTCTATCTACGACTCCTCGTTTGCAGACATATGGCCGAGCTCCTCAGCTAGCCAAGGGAGACAACGCAACAAGACAACACTAGCATAATGTTCCTGAAAACATCTTTCACCTCCCTGATTGTGGGGGTGTTTGTTGTGTACGTGCTGCACACCTGCTGGGTGATGTATGGGATAGTGTACACCAAACCCTGCGACAACCCCAAAGGTGGCAATTGTATAACACCCTTCCTGGCAGGAAACCCTAAACTGCAGGTCAGTGATGTGAAATATGATATGATATGGTGTTCACTTGTCTCTATGGGTGGTTGGGTTTGATTTGATCGTGATATTGTGTGCCTAACAGATCGTGTTACACATCTCCCTCCATGAGGAAATTGTAGGAATGTATCAGTGTCTATAATATCTCTCTCTGTCTATCAGTTGAGTATCTACACTGCACTGCGGCCCAACGCTGAGGGAGGACATACTCTGATCCACAAGGAGGAAGACTTTGATGTCAACAGCAAGTTTGAGAAGTTAGTGGGATTATTGCTTTGTAGTAAATAAGTAATGGAAATGGAAAAAAAGCAGAAAATTAATTGTTTCTGTTATCAGATCTGATTGGTTAAGTCAGATTCGAGGTTTTAAAATAACTCATTGACTCTGAACTTACAGTTTATTACTGACATAACCACACACTTATTCAGATTTAAACATCAAAAATACATTGCTGATCATTTCTTAATTATATGAGAATGTCATAACAGTCGTACTGCCTACATTTATTTAATTGTTACAAAGTGAGGTAAACACTTAAACACTTACAATGCAGGCAATCATTAGTGTGATGCATGCATAAGATCAACATAATCATACATTTTATTCATACAGAGCTTTTAAAGGCACTCAAAGACGCTTTAGAACTGTAAACAAGTTAGACACAACAACATCAGAACAGCAGGAAAGACACAGTGTTAAAGTAGGAAACAACTTTAGTAAAAGATAATAAAGGACCACAAATATAAGACTTATTCTGATATACAGTATATACTTTCAAAACTAACCATTTCACACAGGGCCACAGTATATAAAAACTGCGTGTCACAGTAATCCAGGTTAGGTTTGTAATGACAAAAGACACAGCATGGCTAAACCCTCCAGCAGTGTGTTTGATGCCGTTTCTTTGTTTCTTCCAGGATAATCAATGTCTCTCTCCCTAAGAAGACCCGTAACAATGGAACCTTATATGCACTAATATTTGTCCACCAAGCTGGCGTCACTCCATGGCAGGACCCACGACAGGTCCACTCGGTAGCTCAGCTCACCACGTACATGGTCCCTAAACTGCCTGAGATCTCTCTGATATCCAGCGAGGATCAAACACAGGTAAGTGTGTTGAAAATGAACAAGTTTTCAGATATTACACAGGAACAAGCTGCTTGAGAGGCCCACAGTGTGATCTTAGTAAATCTTCTAAAAAGGCTCAGAGTATAATGACGTCAACAAAATAATGATAATGATTTATTTTCTATATGTACTTGTCAGGGTCAGAAAGACGAGGCCCAGCAGAAGAAACAGCGTGATGGTAATTCAGCTGCTGGAACCTCCTCCACAACCGATCACCCAGTTTCCCACTGGCGCACCCGCCTCACGCTCAACATCGTCGGCGATCACTTCCTGTTTGACAGAGAATACCTGCCCAGTGACGTCCACAGATACCTGAGAGTGTAAGAGAGTGGACACACGCAGACACACACTGCTGATCTGGATGTGTTTTTGGTGATAATTTAAGATGGGGACTTGATCAGAGGATTTTTATTTGTCTTGCGTTTCAGATTCCAAAATGGTAAGAAGATGGTGTATCTACCTCTGCTGTTTGTTGATGAGCTCAGCAACCGGGTCAAAGACCTTGTGGTAAGCTTTCGATTTAAAAAAAAAAATTATGTAACATCCTGGAATTCATAGATTCCCTACGGCAGATTTTTTAAAAAGGACTGTTTTTTTCTGAGTATTCATTTTTCACCGGAATTCGTTTAGAGGAAGAGTGCAAACAGTTATACAATAACCCTATGATGCAGCACTGCCATGATGACCCAGGCACTTGTTGATTTGTTTCCAGTTACCTGAGCTGTGAATTGTCTCCTGCCTTAGAATAATTTCAAGCCTAACCCAGTCTCAGCTGAATAGCACAGAGATGCAGTGATAAGTTAAAGTTAGATTTTTTTAGACAGCCAAAGAAATAGAATGAGGGATATCAATGTGTGTCTAAATAAGTATATTAGAAGCTCAGTATGGAAAAAAATGTAGTTTTTGTTTGCGTTTGTAGGAGATTAATGGTACCTCCATGGAGCTTCCTTTGACCATCTCTTATGACTCGATCTCTCTGGGAAGACTGCGATTCTGGATCCACATGCAAGATGCCGTTTACTCTCTTCAGCAGTTTGGTATGTCTCTCTCTCTCTCTCTCTCTCTCTCTCTCTCTCTCTCTCTCTCTCTCTCTCTCTCTCTCTCTCTCTCTCTCTGTCTCTGTCTCTGTCTCTCTCTGTCTCTGTCTCTGTCTCACCTACACACTTAAAACACAGTTATGTCCAGGAGCCATCTACTCCTAATATCTCATATCCATCTATGTCCCTATGTGTGCTGCAGGTTTTACAGAGAAGGATGCTGATGAGATTAAAGGGATCTTTGTGGATACCAACCTGTACTTCCTGGCTTTGACTTTCTTTGTAGCCGCCTTCCATGTAAGTCTTACTGCAAAGCCACATAATACAGTGTAATCAGTTATTATCAGTAAGTGATGAGTCCACACACCGTCTGCTTTCAGTAATGTGTGTGTAAAAAGCTGCTAGGCACTTACATGTTACTTCATGCACCTTACTTCAGGCACTTGCAAAAAAAAAAAAAAAAACATCTGTCGTGTCTGTCACATTTTGCAGCTCCTCTTTGACTTCCTGGCCTTCAAGAATGACATCAGTTTCTGGAAACAGAAGAAAAGCATGGTGGGAATGTCGAGCAAAGCAGGTGGGCAACTTAAGAGTTCACAGCTTTACTTTCTGCTGACATGTTACTTTAAAATTGTTTTGATTATTATTGTTTTGTTTGCACTTATTTTTGTTTACAATTTTGCCTTTCTTTTTTATTGTCTACCTTTTTAATATATTCAGTAATTTTCTTATATTTGGCTTGTTTTGCTCTTTCATGTTTTATTGATTGTTTTTTAAATTGTTTGTTTCATTTTTATGTGAACCCCAGGAAGACTAGCGACCACTTTGTGGAAGCTAATGGGAACCTAAATGAAGAATAATGAATAAACATGTTGTAATCTGCCCTCTAATACACCATTCAAACAATGCAAGACGTAATATTGGAAAGCAGATGGCAAAGTTGGAAAAGCTTGAGTGGAGATTCACCTGCACACTATATGTTTAATTTAAGATTAAATAGACCATGAACAATACAGCATGTAAAACGTGCAAGTGAATCTACAAGAAGTCAGGCATCAGTGTGTTGAGGCATAATCTTTGAATCCGGACTACTGGGGTGGGGCCAGATGTCACACTGTGCTTCCTTCTGTTCAGTTTTTGGATTTATAAACAACAGCAGTAGAGTAAGAGGCACGCTGCATGTTTGCTGACAGGTAGTGAAAAGAACCATGTGCAAAATACTGCTGTGGAATATTTCACCTACAGCAGTGTAAGCAGACCACATGGTGCGACATTTACTGTACTTAATATCCTGAATGGTTCTCTAATTGTTAAATGTGGAAAATTACAGAAATGCTTTGGTTTCCTGTTTGATGAAACGATATCTAGAGAAAATCTGATTCTCTTCTGGACCAAATAATTCACCAGAATCAGAATCAGTAACCTTAAAAGAGGCAGTATCTAGACAATATCTCATTTTATATATGTGTGTGTTTTGTCTTCCAGTGCTGTGGCGGTGTTTCAGCACCATAGTGATTTTCCTCTATCTGTTTGACGAGCAGACCAGCCTGCTTGTCCTCATACCTGCTGGCATCGGCTCTATCATTGAAGTAAGAACAAATAACACCTGAAACACACACAAAAGATCTCTGAAGTACACATAAACACACAGGCACACATGTATTTATTCACCCTTATATATATAATAAAGGCTTTTGTAATATCTGTGAAAAGATAAAAATAAAACTTATTTTTACCACATGTTCCCTCATTTTAAACTGATGTAATGCCATTTTTAAAAACTTGAATTTGGAAATATTTTCAATCATATGTTTAGATATGATCATAGAACCCAGATTGAGTCTAATAATTAACTCTGACTCACTGTCTTTGATTAATGTATGATATTCTATGTGGATGGTTTATTGTTGCAGGTATGGAAAGTGAAGAAGGCTTTTAAGATTCAGGTATTCTGGAAAGGAGGCAAACCAACATTCCTGGTATGTATTTGCCTGGCATTTATTTTAACCACACAATAGTCTGAGTATTGAGTATTTGTTGATGGTAAATGAATTGATGTGTGGACCATCAGCACAGTTTCCCCTCTTGCTGCATGGCTTCCTATCAGTAGATTTTATTCATTTTGTCTGCCTGCAGCTGTCATAAAGCTGTCTCCTAAATAACTGTGGGTTGAAATTAAAGTGCAGAGCAGATAGCTGGAGGCACACTCACATTTTGAGGCCATGATAAATGAATAAAGTAAACAAATGTGATGATGCAGTAGTGCAGAAAGTACACCATATTCAAGATGGATACAGTGATGTTATTATGGGTTTAAGAGGATAATGCTACAATGAAGAAGTACTGTCTGTGTCTGCAGCTTTTATACTATGAGGAAATGTGTGCCTAATGTAAATCTGCATGTGTTTTTCTCTTCTGTAAAACAGTTTGGCAAACTAGATGAATCAGAGAGGAGAACAGAAGAGTACGATACTCTGGTGAGACACACGCACTCACACACAGACACTTAACACTTAACACTTAACAGAGCAGCTGTGGTGACACTTGCACAGTTTCTATTTTATACTTACTTTCCACAACAATCAAGAATATAATACGAGAACAGAAGCATTTGCTAGTGACACCACTAAACTGCAAAGATGAGAAATGATCACAATAGCATTTTTTACCCAAGCTTGACATCTTAATGTTAGCTGTAATTGCAACACTCAGGGCAGCGTTATAGTACATAACTAATTCTTTGAGGGGTTAATTCACCCAAATCACAAACACGTAATTTATCTTTGCTCTAATGGTATCTAAATGTGAGTTTTAAGTGTTCCACTGAAATAGTTGTACTATTTTTCATGGGGCATTTATAATCTCTGCTTGAGCTATAGCAGGCACCAAATCGAGATTATATCGTTAAGTTCATTCATGTTCATTCATGTCATTCATGTGTTTGCTGTGCTTCTCTGTAGGCTATGAAGTATCTGTCATTCCTCCTGTACCCACTCTGTATTGGAGGTGCCGTGTATGCTCTAATTTACCTACGATACAAGAGGTAGGGGGCTCTGTGTGTGTTCATAACAAGCACAACACTTACTACACGATTATTAATAATGTGATACAGTTGTCATGAGTTTTCTATGTATTACTTATTTTGACTGACTTTTCTCTTCATGTTTTAGTTGGTACTCGTGGTTGATCAACAGTTTGGTGAACGGTAAGCTGTAACACTATAGATAAAACATATTTTACTGAATATATGAACCAATGCATTGTTAGCTGTAGTAAATCAGTACCTCTGTGACTCTGCCAACATAATCCTAATAATCTCTATAAATTCATCTCATTTTGACTTTATAGGTGTTTATGCATTCGGCTTCCTCTTCATGCTTCCCCAACTTTTTGTCAACTATAAGGTCAGTTCATAGAAGCTCTGTTCAAATAGAAACAACTAGATTAGATTTCAGTTTTTTATTATTTCAACCTTTCACTAACTTATTCTGCTTTGTTCTTCATTCAACAGCTGAAGTCTGTGGCCCACCTGCCCTGGAAAGCTTTTATGTACAAGGTGAGGACACACAGCAGCTCCAGCTATTCAGTTAGTTTAAAGAGTGCTCATGAACAAGTAGCAACAAATGAATGATGTTTTGGATTCAGATATGTGTTGTTTCATTGATACAGATTGATCAGTCACTAAATGTGGTGCTCTGTCACAGGTGATTTATGGACAGATACATCTATCAGCCAGCTAGATACCTCACTAAAAGCTCTCTTAAGTCTCACAGAACATTTATCAGCATTATTTTCCAATATTAAATAAATAGTTTTAGTTAAGTCACCTTCACTGAATCTACGTTAGTTATTATTATCTTTTTAAATGGACAGATTAATATTCATTTATTGTTTGCAGGCATTCAACACCTTCATTGACGACGTGTTTGCCTTCATCATCACAATGCCAACGTCCCACAGACTGGCCTGTTTCAGAGATGATGTGGTGTTTCTCATTTACCTCTACCAGAGATGGTACACACACACACACACACACACACAGGCATGCAAATAATGCTAATTACCTGAAGTTACAGCAAAATAAACCCAACACTTTGCTTCTCTCTTCCTTCTTCTTCAGGCTCTACCCAGTGGACAAGACAAGAGTGAATGAATATGGGGTTTCTTACGATGAAAAACCCAAAGGAAAGACTCACGAGGACTAGAGAGGAAAGATGAGCTTCCGTGATTTGGTGTCTGCTGGCTTTGTCTTCAGTCCGCTGGTCTTCATTGATTTCATCTCGTATCAGCTGAGCTGCTTTAATCGTCCTGAGGCACCAGGAAAAAATGTTGTTGTTTCTGGTCGGTTAATTGTAAATTGACCAGACGCATTCTTCTGGTTTTTCCACTTTTTTTAAAATCCCGTCCCATAGTGCAAAGTGTTTTGAAAGGTCAACATCTGCTCATCTGCTTTTTGCAGTCTGGAGAGGTCTTTTTGTTTTTGACTGGACCAGAGGATCAGTATGATCAATCTGTAATATTTTTCAAACAGATGCAGCAACCTGGAAAAACTTGGTTGGTGTGAAATGGCTGGACAGCACCGTGGTAATTACCTGAGTTTAAAAGGCACTGCTGAGTTTTGGTATGAAAGAATACACTGACGACTACAGTAACTCTACCATAATAAATATTGGTGGCAGCTTTGAGCATTGTCTGCCATAAATTCCACTCTTCCTGTTTTTCAGACATTATGTTTATCCACAAAAAGTCACATTCCTTATCTGTTGGAACAGCTCCATCCGGTTAATATCACTGACAGCCTATTTTAGCCTTGACTTCCAGCTTTGGGTGTTTGCAAATTGTGCTACGCTGCAGGAGTAAGGAGGAAATTGGATGAGACTCCTGTTTTAAGCTGAAATCATTTCTTGAGAAGCACTGTAAATATTGTACTTTCAGCATATTAACTGCAATGTCAGAAATTATTATCATTTTAAACATTTGTGTTTACAAATTAACTGACAGAGTACATTTTGAGAATGGCCTGGTTCAGACCACTTTGAGAAACTAATTTCTAAATGCATATATCTAGCAGTTGCAAAACAAGAGCTGCTTGGTACATCTGAGAGAGTTGTTTGTTTTACAATTGCCCAATATCACACAAGCTTGCTTTCATGTCAAAGGGCAACTGAAGATGTCTGTGTGACCGCAGAGGGCTAAAAATACTGTGCATTTCAAAAATATAGAACTGTATCCACTAAAGATAGGTTAAATTACCTTGAACAAAGGGCTTGGGCAGATGTGAGCTGGCCACATGTGTTAGCTTTTTCAGACACTTCTATTCATATTATTCAATAAGTGTGAAATCTGATATGCTGATTTTAAACAGATAATTACAGTAACGCCCATATAATAGACACATTTTGGCAGTGCTGAAACACAAGTGAATGCTTTATTTGCTCAGTTAAATATTCTTGATGCAGAATTTGAAATAATGTGAAATTGTGTTTTGTTTTTTTTATTATGGCTAAAAAGGCAGTTAACAATTGACCTGTTATAGAACATATCAATATGTAGATATTTCAAAATGTGTAACGTAAGGTAATTCTAGAACAAATTTCAGAATGAAAGATCCTGTTTAAATTACCTGTTAAAAGTGGGAAGAGAGGCTTAAAATTGATGACAATTTGTGTCATAAATTTCAAATGAATCGCTTTGCTTTAAGAATTTCAGTAATGAATAATCTTAATTTGAATAATGGCCTATCCACATATAACGGCTGCAGCACAGATTAGTTGCCATGGTGACTGTATGAATTGCCTCATCATTCCGGAATCTTGAATTTGAAAGTTGTAGAATCTGTTGTGTTGAATTTGAAAGTTCTAGAATATATTCAGTTGAACAGTCTGAGCGTCCGGTTGCGTCTACACATTAAATAATGCTGAGTTTTACTTCACTGTGACACAGAAGGGTACCACTGAAAGCCACACTGTCCTTTCCATCCATTCGAGTTTTGTGGTCTTACCTGCTTAAGTATTTTGTTCAAATATCTGGGCCAAGAAAATATATTAGTGCCAAATGTGAGAATGACTCTTTGAACTGTTTATGAGCTTTGTTGTGTTCACCATAAATGATCCATTTGATGCTTTTAAATACACTGACGGTCTGGGAGGGTCAACTGTAAATTTAAGACTTGAAGAAAGTATTACTTGCATCTGACTTCACACATTTGTCACATTTTGATTGTTGTGTTTGTGATATGTTTTAGTTCGTGTTCAGATATCAAGATACATTAGGTCTGTCCACAAAGGTCAGTGCAGGTTTTCTATTCCAGTTAAATGCAGCCAGCAGAGATTTGCCAGAAATATGCCTTGAAATGGTTTTACTTATTGTAATGTTTGTGATTTTGATGAAATAAGATGAAATAAAATTGACTGACTGAACACATGAATGGCAGTGATTTTTAAAACGTCCAGATATTTGTCTTCAGTACAAATTTTCAGGTTTTACTTCAGGTGATAATAGCAGCAGGGCTCAAACAAAGCATGCATATAGACTTAAAAGTCACTATTCTGAAAACGTATGTTACCCAGGGTTTCCCACAATACTTAACAGCTTGGGCAGCCGCCTATGCAGCATACGCGTGTCGCTAGGGCTGGGCAATTGATTGAAAAATAATCAAAACCGACATATAGAAACTCTCATCAACTTGATCTTGCTCATGTCAATTAATCGTGGTGTTCACTGTTGCCATGACAGTAAAGGTTGTGTGTCTTTTTTTTTTAATGAACTTTGTTTATTGTTTTTTAATACACAAATTAATAATAATAAAGTGCATGTGAATGACAGCATCATATAAAAGCTAAAGAGAGAGAAGAAACACAGCGACCTGCAACATAATACAAAAAAAAAAGCTTGGCCATATTTCACATATTACAGTAAACTCGGTAACCTCACTTTTCAGGTCACAGTAGAAATAAATAAATAAATGACAAAAGGTAAATAAGGTTGCATATCTTTAAGGAATTTGAAAACTTGTCTCCAGTGATCATTTTAACCCAAACCATGATCTTTTCATAGTCCTAATCAAGTAAACTAGACATTAACCACAGTGTCACACCTTAAAACATCATTATTTTCACTCCCTAAAGATACTCATGTGCGAAAATATCTCAAAATATCGTGTGAGGGCAGCAATCGCCCAGCTCTACCTGTACATATATATATATATATATATATATAGTTCATTCCACATTTCTTTGTTTATACTCTAAACCTTACCCCCCCCCCCCCCCCCCACACACACACACCTGTCTCACTGCTCCCCACCACCTTAACATGCACTATATTCAGATCTTTTGTACAGTATTAATTAATAAATTAATTCATACTTGTCTAATGAGAAGAAATGTGGGTGAGTTTTCTGTATTATAATTTATAATATTGTGTTGTGCTGTGTTGTGCTGTAACTGATCTAAAAGCAAATAATTTTGTCTCTCTCACACACACACACACACACACACACACACACACACACACACTAATAATAATAACAATAAGTAATAAATAGTAATAAAGTGTGTTTATGAATTTGCAAAAAAAACACTTGAAAAAAAGAAAAAGTTATAAAACTAATAAACATTTCCGGGTGCTTATTGTAGTAGCAAGGCTTTTGTTTGTGTGTAATTTTGATTGATTTGACAATCGCTTCATTCACTCCTTCATTCACTCATTATGGGCGACGTCTGTCGTCATTTTGTGTGCGTACTGACGTCACATACACGCAATTCGACGCAAGGTATATATTCCAAGTTCCCGCCCTCCTCCTTCCCTTTCCACTACAGGAAGTTGACGTGCCTAAGGTGCTCGGTTCTTCACCCGAAGCTAAGGCCTGCAATCCGGCGACTAGCACCGTTAAATTTAGGCATCCAACGCCACAAATATAAAATCCAACATCTACAATGGCCTCCGTGTCCGAGCTCGCCTGCATTTACTCTGCTCTGATCCTCCACGACGATGAAGTTACCGTCACCGTAAGTACCCCACTTTACCCGCTCACAGTCCGGCTAACGCTGGTCTAATTTACGCCCCAGAGCACTGTTCTGATCGGAGAATCCCTGCCTAGCAAAGATAAAGAAACTGGGTGGTGTGTTGGTGAAATACGATACTATAATATCTCTAAAAATGTATGTTGAGGTGTGTATATGTCAAAATAATCCTATCTGCCGGCTAAAATGGCGGCATGCTAGTTGCTAACGTTAGGCCACGTTGCTGTCAACGGGGCAACAAGTGTTTGTATTATCACATTCTTGAATTAAACTTATGGTGTGATTTCAGGGTTTGTAACTGATCTCGTGTGTTGAATCATTCAAGCAAATACAAGTCTTAACATCCGCTATTCACTTAGTGACAGGTGCTAGCTTAAACAGCATCTCAGTCCAGCCTTAAGTACTCAGAAATTGTAACTTACCACCCTGTAAACTTAAGGACATAACTTCTTCACATTATCTGTTCTGCTGTTGAAATTAAGTTATCACAGTGGACCAGTTGGTTGTCTCCTGTTCCCCAGACAACTGGGTACACGTGGGTACGCGACATCAGGGCTCAGCATCCTACACAATATAGACACTTTACTACACTTACATCACTAGTTGGGCAGCAACATACACTTTCATTCACTAGAAATGAATGTTTCCTTGAAATTACATACTCTTATTTGTCCCAGTGGGGAAATTTACATTTTTGCTGCAGGTGGATATCATAAACATAAGCAGCATCTATAGAAAGAATAAAGAACAATAAATAAGTAGTTCAGCATTAAAAAGACAGTAGAAAATGTTGTTTAAAAAGTTACATGTACAAAAGTAGAATTTGTGTTGAATAAGATACTTTATAACTGTTAATTGATTCCTATGAATTGCAAGTGGGGGACATTTCATTAAATAAATGGAGCAACAACGGATTGTAAAGTAGTAACAGGAACACTCAGCTCATTAAAGAATATTAATATCTTTTCCATCCCTGTCATAGTTTTTGGTGCATTGGTAATGTCTTTGAGTACTATTCCAAGATCAATAAAGTGTTTTCCTAATAAAATGTGTGCTCTGTGTCTGTAGGAGGACAAGCTGAATGCTCTGATCAAGGCTGCTGGAGTCACTGTGGAGCCCTTCTGGCCAAGTCTCTTTGCCAAGGTGAGCTGTCAACACACTCGTTTATCAACACGTGATACACAAACTGCTCTTAAATCTGATATTATGAGTCAAGTTGTGAAATTTCACAAGGGATGCTACACATGCAAAGTTTATAACCTAGAGGGTTTTTTTTTTTTTTGGAATAGCCTCTTATGCTCCTGGAGTCTTTGGAGTCAGGTTTCAGTTAGTGAGCTGTGCTGATTTTGTCCAAAGATTAGAAGTGCTGTATTTGGGTTTACCTTTTTTGACATTTGTGGTTCAGCAGGCGTTTAACAATAACATTTTGGATGCTTTATTAACAGTAAAATTTGGCTCTAGATGAGCAGAATCATGTCTGAATGTGATGTAGCAGCGTTGTACTTATTGGAGCTCGTTATGGGGCTGTGTAAGTGTTAGACATCAGCTTATTGTGAACTGAGAAGTTAAAACATTAGGATGCAACACATGGAGTGTTTATACCTTCTGACAAAAACGGCTGAAACACAGGTGGTACATTTAATTTAAAGAAGCAGTTTGCAAATGGTCTGTGTAGAGTATTTTATTATTGTAGTAGACAGTGTTTCTTACCTGAGTGTTTTACTCAGGTACTATTGGCTGACATTACTGCGACAGTGTTACTGAAGCAGTTTTCTCAATGAATCCTATCAGCACAGACCTCATCTTCAGAAGAGCTTAATTTACACTAGTACAATGTTATGTCCTAAGTGATCCAGGTCTGTGCATCTGTCTTCAGAGCAAGAATTTAATATGTGAAAGTTGTAATGCTGACATGAATGTTTGTTGTAGGCTCTGTCCAGCATTGACATCGGCAGCCTGATCTGCAACGTTGGAGCCGGAGGTGGAGCCCCCGCTGGTGGAGCCCCAGCTGCTGCTGCTGCTGCTGGTGGAGACGCCCCAGGTAAATGGACACATATCTAATTTGGTTGAACGAGTTTTTAGAGGAACTTGATTGGGACACTGGGGAAATTGATCATTGTTTGTGTCACATTTAAATGTAAAAAGGATATACTTGACTGATTACAGGCAGCAAAAAGTTTTTGTAGGTGTGAGCTGAATCATTTTTTTTTTTTTTTTACTTGACATGTTAGGGCTTTGATAGCAAATTCCTCATGGTTAAAATGGTGTAAAATAGCTTGACTGTGAAAATCTTCAAAATGTGTTAACCATAAACCATCTTGTTTGCCCCTACAGCCAAGGAGGAGGAGAAGAAAGAGGAGAAGAAGGAAGAGTCCGAGGAGTCTGATGACGACATGGGCTTTGGCCTCTTTGATTAAAACGGCTGTTTTTCTAAGAAAACACAATAAAAATACAAAAATAAAAGTACAGCTTGACTTGTCTTTTTTTCTTATTGTTCTCCCCTTTGATACTTATCACCTTTCATTTAAAACTATAATCAGCTATGTCTCAGCTGAAGTAGATATAACTACTCCAGCAACAGACTTTGGGACATTAAACTGAAAGTGGCTGATACATCTCTAAAATGTATATTATATTGAAATTCAGTGAACATCAGCTGAGTACCATTGTGGTGGGTGAATGACAGATTGTGGTGGGGCACACACACTAATAAGAATAGAGTAGAAATTGGGTGAAGGGTTAAGTGTTGTAGAACAAGGGACAACGGTCTTAAAACAGCACATTAGTTCTCGTGTAGTGAAATTGACTTGTACACTGAACTATTGGTTTAATAAAAAATAATATTTTAAGACATATTAGCCTGTTAAACACCGAAGAGTGCACCATTCTTTGGGTTTGTCTCTTGTGTCTAGACTTTTTAATCCATATTTGAAACATCCTCTCCGAATAAGACACTTTTATTCTTTCTTTTATTTATTTATTTTTTTTTACCAAAAACGGAAAACTGAATCCAGTTTTTAGCTGCTTTGTTAAAAAACGGGGTACTTCTAACAGGGTTGCTGCAATACAATTGTCTTCCACAATATTGGAGTCAATAGGTGATGGCGCTATTTCGACGCTCTGTGGAAAAGTGGAGTGTAAACGCTCTTTCTGCTTGTCAAAATGTATTTTCATATTAAATTTAGATCGATTTACCTCTGACCGGTGTAATTTTGTAGGCGTCAACAGATATTTACTATCTCCTGTAACGCTATGAACGTGAATTAATAACTGTCTCGGGGTGCTTTGAAAGCAGCGATGAAATGTGTAGTAGAGACTTTAGTTCCTGGAAGCTAAGGTTAAAATAAGGTTCCCATATTCACTTGTTAAATGATTTACCATTAGATTGCTGGTAGCTTCAACGCTTACAAATATGTGCTAAAATACTGGTAGTTCTCTGCCGTTTTTCTGCGCATTATCCCTTTAAATTCCCATCCCTCGCCCTTGTGCTATCACAGGTTTCCGTAGTGTAGTGGTTATCACGTTCGCCTCACACGCGAAAGGTCCCCGGTTCGAAACCGGGCGGAAACACATTTTTAACTTCTCAGTGTCAAACATGTACATACGCGTACAGAGATTGTCTTGTGGCACCTTTAGGAACATTACATTTACATTCATTTACAATGGATTTACTTTAACTTTAATAATAATCACCACTTACTTCATGTTAAAGCCCTGCCTTTAACCACAGACCTAAAACTCTTTCTGACACAGCTTTTACCCCCAATTGCACAATCCGCCCTAATCAACAAGTCTTAATTCTTAAATTAGTAGCCTATGATAGGACCCTGGGCTTCTGCAAATAACCAAATGTCAAATGTGAAACAAATACACTCTTAGCAGTAAACTGACGTCTTGGTGTGTGACATTTCCTTTCATTTAATAGCCAGTTTATGTGCCTTTGTATCAGCATTTTATCTCCTCTATTCACTCATTTTGACCTTGAATCAATGTCTTTAATGCTAACTAATCTATAACAGCAACCAAGTTTAGTAGACAACCTAAATAGTCCATATACTTGCTTTCAACAGCATCTCACAGCCATCCTCACCTGGTGCAGTTTATCCTGTTGGACTTCAAAGCTAAACTATGAGTAAAACTTTATCTCACAACTGTTTCCAAACAAAAGCATTTACATTTAATGCTCACCTGTCCAGATACCAGCGAAGGTTGCCAAATATAAAATGTGAGTTAGTATTTTATCCTGGATTATTCAACCATTTTCAATCTTCCTGAATTACATCCTACATTTGAATAAATTGAATGTGGTCACTTAAAAATATTTGTCCTGCACATGTCAATATATAGAAGTGCTTGACAGTAAATTAAGGCCTATGGTTAATGTAATCCTGACTGTGCATAACTAATTACAATATATCTGGTTCTGAACAGCCAAAATCAAAATAACTTTAGGCAGCTGAGTTTTTGTTTTAATGGTTGTAGGTTAATCCTGGGTGATTCATCAGGACTCAGAGCGGTAAGAAACACACTCACAAAATAAAGATGACAGCTTTATGATAACAGTGTTTTTTTATTTGCTTGGTTTAGCAACTGTACATGTGACTCCTTCCTGAGAAAACTGCTCACCTCAAGGGAGAGTGAGCAGTGGAATGGAGAGAGAGAGAATCGGAGAGGGAGACAGAGCTGAGGGGAGCGATGATAATGGAGAAAAGAGAGGATTTTTTAAGAGTAGAAGACAGAATAAAGTTATAAATAATAGAAAGAAAGGGGAGGAAAACAGGAAGGAGAGAGTTTAAGATACTGAGAGACATTTTAAATCAACCCTTGGCCTCGAGAACCACGCCTTCGCCCTATTTTGTGCTGTCAACCCAAAACAGAAATTGAATGTTTCCTGGTTTAAAGAGTTTAGGTTGCAGCTGTGATTCATCTAATAAATACTAGCAATGTGTTAAAATGCTTTCACAATAGTTTTGATCCTGAATATGAACCAGCAATGTTTAAAAAAAAAAAAAAGTTTTAGTGTCCCTGAAAACTGAGCAAACTGTAGAAATATGATTTTGTAGAATGAAGATTTGTGTGAAGATGAAGAGAAGAGAAAAAAACTCACAACATGACGGATGCAAAAACATATTTGGCTTCAATATACAAAGCAAGCGATAAAGGAACCATCGGGTTACTTCATTTTTTTTACCTTATGAAAGAAACTTTTGCTAAAACTTGGGGGAAAAAATTGGGAAGAGCTTTCAGAGTATTTTTTTTATATATAATTGCAGTTCATTTGGCACAGGGCGATCTCCCGTACAGTATAATTAACACCTCCACCTCCTCTCCATCCCTTCGCTCTCCCCCTGTTCATCCCTCTCCCTTATTCACTGACAACTCATGCCTCAGAAATGTGTTAAAAATATAGCTTCTTTGTATATTTACTATGTAGTTAACTTAAAAAGTGGCCTGTGGCAGCTTTTATATAATTTTTTCTCCATAAAAAGACATTTAGTTTGTTCTTCCATAGTTTTATGCCATATCCTGCCTGAGATAGAAAGATCTAGAGACAGGATGAAGAGAGATGATATTGTGACATCTATGAGCAGCTGTACTGTTAATCAAGCATGGCTGCTCATACCATTTTTTAAAGAGGAAGACTGAAAAACTGAGTAGAGACAAAGAGACATACAGGAAATAGTACTAATAATAATAATAATAATTAATAATGATATAAAAGCATGTTTAAACAACGACATTATCATATCATCTTCATTATCCTCCTTATTCTGGCTCTTCAGTTCCAGTTCTTATATCCTGCATATGTGGAGAGTTAGTCGTTACGCTGATGTGTCCATTCACCAAAAAATATCTCTGCGGTCCTTCAAGTGAGCCGTTAAAAAATGTCAACAGCATCTCGATGAAACTGAACCTGGAACCTCGGCGTCGGATGCTGCAGTCCTTCCTCCATTGTTACATTTGAAAGATTAAAAACAGGTGTAACAGGTGATTTTTTTAAAACTAAATGTTGAGGATACGTGATGGGAGAAAGAAGAGCGTTTTTTTTTTTCTCAGGATACAAAAGCAAATAATGCAACAAAAAGTACAAAATGACACAAGATTGACCGATACGTGACCATCGCCGCAGAGAAAAGGAAGCGATGAATGTTTGAGAGAGGAAAGGAGGGAGCTGATTGTTTCAGTCAGTCATGTCTGCTGTCCATCAGTTGATTCACTCTGTGATTGGCTAAGAGCTACTGAATGCTCCGTCTCCACAGCAACACGCTTCCTCCCGTCCTGTGGCCCGTATTTTGGATTTGCTGCGGCAGAAACTACCAGCCTGATTGGATCCTGTGCTAATGTGGGTGAGTCTGGGTGATCATCTTGAGTCGCGATTGGTCGATGACGTCCAGCAGGTTCTTGGCGTCGACTGCGAGGGCGTGAGCTGCCATTAGCATCTGTTTCTTGTAGTCCTTTTGTAAACTGTCCAGAACAGAGAGAATAGTCACATGACCATTGCATGTAAAAATAAAACATGTATGTAACAGACAGACAATAGTTCGGGTTTCGTAACACCCACTGCTGTATGTGTGGTGTCTGTTTTATTGGCTTTTATAGTATTGGACACACACACATACACACACACACACACACACACACACACACACACACACACACACACACACACACACACACACACACACACACACACAGGATTTGTACCCACCTTGTCATGACGTATTGTTGAGCCAGTTTCATCTTTGCTATCAACTCTGCCAGATCAGAGTTCAACAACTTCTGAGCCATCTCAATCTGAGAGATACAACAAACAAAATGTCAAATTCATATGTCACATGATAAATAAACAACAAATACAATTCAAAGCTTCTCAAAGGCTAAGACAACTGACTTAAATATTGTTTAAAGAACAAGGGACAATATATATTGAAAGTAATCAGGTAGTCTAGATATTAAGTATCTGGATTAACTGGACTAATGTAACGATTTTCAAATTATATCACAGCACAAGCATGTAAAAGACATGCAAATCGAGATTATGATACATTTTTTAAAAAGATAAGAAAAAGTGTGGCAATCCTAGTCTAAGTCTACTTGAGAAGATGTCATGATGTCATGTGTGTCATGTGTTTCATACAATATATGCATTCATTCTTGAAATATTCTTTCAATGGTGGAGCATGAAATAATTAGGCTATTGGCACTTTCAGTTACAGAGTCTTTTGTATCTTAATTGTGTTTGTGTGTAAGAGTGTGTGTGTGTGTGTGTTTACCTCTCTGTGTGTGCTTGGTGGCAGCACAGGAATCGTCTCATCCACTGTCGCTAGCAGAGTCCTCAGCGCGAGACCCACCTCCTACAAAACACACC
Organism: Scomber japonicus; assembly: GCF_027409825.1. Taxonomy (NCBI): domain Eukaryota; kingdom Metazoa; phylum Chordata; class Actinopteri; order Scombriformes; family Scombridae; genus Scomber; species Scomber japonicus. Next base: position 15,093,729 of record NC_070592.1, read on the forward strand.
CAAACGTCTCATCATCAGTTTGTTTGATGTACTGTTAAATCTCATACTTGTACCTCAAAACTTTAAAATACAGAAACCAAAAACTCTAGTTGTGATAAGTTCTCCTGTCTGTGAATCGTACCTTCACCATGGGGACGTACTCCTCTGGAGCTGCGGGCTGAATCCTGTTGGACATCTCGATCACAGATTTCACCAGTCCCGTCACGTTCTCGTACACTTTGTCGTTAGAACGATCGAGGTTGGCGGTGGGGGGCGGGCTGATTTCTTGCGGCTGTAACTGGACCAACGAGGAGATCAAAAATTAGCATGAGGCAAAAAATCTTCTTTCTCATCATCTGTATTTGTAAAATTTAATATGAAATGTATTATTTTCTCTAAACCTAGGTGATTGTAGTTACACAGACACAACACTGGGTGGCAGTATCTACCAAAACAAAAAACAAACAGGACTTCGAAATTTAACGTGGACCTCAGCCTATCACCACGTCTACATGCTTCTCTTGCTACATACTAGAGAGCTCCACTGTCCTACTGTGAGAGAGTCGGACTGTTAGTGCGTGTGATGGCAGGACAGACATGGTTAGTTGTTTAGTGACAGACTCAAGTACAACCTGCATGAAGCAACATGTTTTATATGTTAAATAAGAGTCATTTCAGTATGATGTTAAAAAACTTATGATGCCAAACCAGGATTAACACCCGACTCTTCAGTTCTGCCTTTCTGCAGCATTCTGAGTTTTCCAATGATAAATCAGGTCTGTGCATGTGTGAGTTTGTTTTGGCTCAAAATTACTTAATGCAGGTTATATTTTTATATTCACAGATCTCTCCAGCTCTAAGCTAAAAAATATTTGAAAATTCAGAAATGACTGTTGAAAGAATCTAAACTAAACACTTGAGTATTCGGCTTGATTTGAATTTAAATGTACTTTTCTTGCATTAAATGATGTCTTGTGAATGAAAACTACTCTCAGATAAAGTGAGAAACAAGATTCTCTGATGATGGAAACAAATATTACAGCGTCTCCGGTTAATGATACAACTCAGTGGATCAAATCTACAACTACAATAGCTAATGATGGGAACTATTTTATCTTGTAATGTCAGACACACAGTGATCAGTTTACTATATTTCTACTGATCTGCCAAAACATTTATGGTCACGTTGACATTATTATTCTATTTTTTCCTCACCAGAGATGTTGTGCTACATTTCTGCACAGAATGAAAGTTAGTAAAACCAGAGGCTCATTAGCTTGTAAGTCAAAGTATCCATTTCTTTGGACGAGAAAAGGTGGAAAATTGTTTTTATTGCCTTGTTTTTCTAAAACAAGTCAAAAGTAGAATTTTGTTCCGTCTCTGGTGAAGAAAAATGTGACTGAGATTCAGAAGATAAAGTTTCTCTGCACACGACAGTGATGATAACTATTAACTAACTACTGTATCTCTACTGTGATAACAGAAACACACAAAGATCAGCTTACCCTCCACGGCTATGAGGAGGAGGAGGAGGAGAGAGATTGAAGGGGGGGGGTTGGAGTGTGCAGGTGGGGAAAAGAAGAGAAAGAGAGTTGGATGGGTGGATGGATGGATGCAGAGTCAAAGGTCAGAAAAGCAGGACAAAGAGTAACGAGGTGACGAGGTGTTACAGGGAAACGTCCACGATGGATGGATGTTAATGACAGAGGGGGAGGAGAGGAAGTAGAGGGGGAGAGAAGAGGGACAGCACATTAGCCCAAAGCCAACCACCAGGCAAGGTATGCCATGCAAACCATCAGCACAGTGCACAGTTTTCAACTCAGACACATTATATGCCACAGTGGAAAAGACTGACAGCTCTTAAGAGCATTTATATTCTCAAAAGCATCTTAATCAGCACCATGTGATCATTTAACATCACAAAATAAATGTCTCAGAGATAAACTACTGATCTTGTGTACCTTGTGATTTTGTATATTTTCGTGCAAATTTATACCTTGACGCCCTCGTTGTAGCTGTCCACAGGGCAGAGACTGGCCAGGTTACCTAGGTGACTGGGAGCACCGGGACGGGGTGGCTTTTTAGGAGGAGCCACATGTTCTGTAAATAAATAAAAGCATGTTAATAAAGGGTTACATGCATGATGGGATAGTAACAAAGTAGTATTCATGATTATCTCCATGCTTACATATTAAGGCATCAATAATAACTCAATAATGTAGTATAGTAGCTACAGTATGTATTACAACTTTGAAAAGGGAAATTATATTACTATATATATATATTAATTATTAATTATTATATTAATTATATTATTAGTATTACTTTTACTTGTCATACTTTAAATACATTCTGCTGACAATACTGCTGTACTTTTACATCAAATATTGTTTTCTGTGTTTTTTTGTGTTTTATTATCAAATTTGGGTCATAAAAACTCCAATAGGGGCATTTCAGGCCCTAAAACCACAATAAAAAAGGAAGTAGAAGAAAAATACAAAAATCTAATAATAGAAGCAACTGCGCTGATTAGATTATGAGCACTTCTTCCTCCATTGCTGGTTTGGAGAATATCAGTATGAACTTTCTCTCACCTGGTTTTCCTACAGGCTGGTAGATATGTTGGCTTCCACCCTGCACAGAGACAAACACACAAACTGCAGGTTAACAGTGGGCATATTTTCTTAAAGTTATGTCAAACTTTCAGTCGCTCCTCTGCTGGGTTTAAAGCTCCCATGAGCCCTCTGTGGTCATGTGGTTGGTGTGTAGGCAGTACCCTCCCTGGCACACAGACAGACAGACAAACAGAGAGGAAATAAAGAGGCTGGGAGAAGGAGAGAAAGTATTTCTGTCAGCTAGACTGAATGCTTTCCCTCCGCCTCCTTCGTGCTCTTTCTTTTTTTTTTTTTTTGGACTTTCTCCTCTTGCTGTGATGTCTCACTCTGCTACTTTTGTCCTTTTCCTGTCTCATTTCCTCTCTTTTAATTCTCCTGTGAGCAGTGCCAGCATTTCTCAAACTACTCTTCACCTCTGCTTTCATCCTTAGCTTTCTTCTCTCCGTCAGTTTATGTGCTCTTCGGATTAAAAAGTCACTCCATCTTTGTGGCAGCTCGACAAAAACAAGTCGGTAGTGGATTAACAATCTGCGCACAATGTGAGCACCACACAAACATTGACTGACCGGTGCTTGGAGCGTGCCGTCCTCTCTGTCGATGCTCCCTCTGCTGTTCCTGGGCTCTGCCTTCTGCAGGGAAGACACAAAGATAACAAATTATGTAAACAACTAAATTAAGCATTATGTTTTTGAGCAATTCATTGTTGTAAAATGTTATACATGTTGCTCCAGGTGGTTCTAATTTACCTATAAAATAAGGTGGAATAAATTAATGGACTGTGAAATGACCAACAATCAGCATTTAACCTGCAGGTAAAAGCAATTCAAAATCTTTGCAAAGAAACTAAAATTAATTATCTTTAAACACCAAATTTCAGCAAAAATAGCATCATATAACCATGCCGCAATAAAAGTAATTTCCTCCGATGACGACCACCTGCAGCTGCTCGTCATATTTCTACCTTAACAACTTAAAACAAGCAGCAGAGAAACACAATCCTCTTCACACAGATGACTTGTGATGGCTGCAGAGTCCGTTCACGCCATTTAACCCAACAGCTGCACCACTAAAACCCAGCATGACCCCCTCTCTCTTCCTCTCTTTCTCTGTTTCAGTACCGTTTTGGTGAAGCATGCCTTGAAGAGATGCATCCTGGGAGAAAAGAGGCTAAAGAAAACGGGAGGAGGAACGCAGAGAGTGGAGGCCATCGAAAGAAGGGCAGAGATAGGGGCAGAAAGTATGAGAGAGAAAAAGAGAGAGAGATGGGAAGCAAAGAGAGACTTAAATCATGCAGAGAGGGAGACGGATAAAAACAGAAGGAAGGACGCACAGAAAAGTAACGTAGAAAACTGTGTAGCGAACGAGAGAAATGTTCTGAAAAGGGCAAAGAAGTCAGAGAAGAATGGAGGGGGAGGTAAAAGAAGCAGAGAATAAGAGAAAGTTTTTCCAGAGGAAAAGCTCCAATAAGCCACAGAGACAAAAATCCTGGCAAGAAAAGATCAAGCCGCCTCACTCTCCTCTCCGTCGCTCTCCCTCCCACTCTTTCCATCTCTCTGCATCTCCCTCTGTTCCCCTTTCTCCGTTTCTCTCTCTCTCTCTCTCCGATGGATGACTCCTCGCTCGTTCCACCCTCTCCATTGCTCTTGCCAATCCCACTTCCTTTCTCCCTCCTTCTGTCGTCCGCTCTCGTTCCTCCTCACAAAACTTCCATCACATTCTCCTCAGGCGTTACTTTACTTGTCTCTGGTTGCTTTTAATCTTCCTTTCATTCATCATAAAGTTTACTAGGATATTTCACCAGCTTTTACCGCTTTTTCCAATATGTATTAGTCACACTAGGCTCCATTTTGTTTGATCCATCTCTCATATGTCTAAAGGCTAAAATCCTTCTTGCTTCTTTCCCTCCTAAAAGTCTATTTTAACGTGTTAAACGATGCTGTCCAACCAGTGAGACACTTCAGCCTCTCTAACTTCTGTTCAGGATCACTTCTACTCAACTCCGACTTTTTGATTTTAAAATTTAAAGAGCTGCCTTTCAAATGAATGGCTGAACAACAGTGACCTTCATGTTTTGGATACATGTTTTATGCAGAAAAAATGGGGGGGGGGGATTTAATAAAAAGGTATTAAGTATATTTTCCTTGTATGCGTTTGGCCAATAAAGCTGATTGAACACAAAGTTGTAGCCATGACAGTAGATGATGCTTCAGATATGGATGTTGCTGCAAAGAAGCTTCAAATGATCAAATATGGATGCTTGACGTACATCTTCAACTGAGCAGCACAGAAGATCTTACAATCACCACAGTTTCAAGGTGGACACCCAAGATTAGTGTCCAATTCAGTATCCAACCAAATGTGAAATATGGTCACACCCTCCCCTTCTGGTCCCAAATAACCACCAGAAAATTGTTTTTGCAGAATATTATGAAGTCACAGCGACATTGAACTTTGACCACCAAATTCTAATAATTTCATCCTTGAATCCGAGCACACATTTGTGCCTGAAATTCTGAAGAAATTCCCTCAAGGCATTCCTGAGATAATCGCGTTCACAAGAATGGGACGAATGGACAACCCGACAACATGACTAACAGCTGAACTACAGCGGGCTCGGTCATGACGCATCAAGCTCTGTATGCTGAGGTTGTGATTGTCATAAATTCCTTGACAGAAGACGTCAATGTATAACTGAATACACAACGGAGAGTTCATAAACCACCTTCACACAATTTGTCTTTGAGGTTAAAATCAGCTGAATGTCATTATGGAGAGTCAGTGATACATAGTTGGCTTTTTGGATCTGTTTTCAATTACTAAAACATTGCTAATATAATTTGAGAAAAACAGAGACTTTGAATGCACCACCCTGACTTTCTTGGTTATATCAGATGCTTTGGTGTCATGTCTGTTGTTCAAAGATTTGTGAAGGTGTTGCAGGAACCATAGAAACGATGTTGTAGAGTTTCCAAATAACATATAATAAAGGATAAATGTGTTTCAAATGTGACATCTGACAAAATATATAAGTACAAAGGATGATAAGCAAAGAGAGGTGACATCATTCATCATCACTCATCATACGTTTTTTCCCCCCCTTTCATCCCTGCCTGTGTTTTGCCCTCTTTCAGTTTTTCAGCTCTCCCGCACGTTGCTCAAAAATGAAAACAGCAAAGAGGAAAAACAACCTGACTTGAAGAGAGAAGAAAAACAGACTTGTTTTGCAAAAGCAGTGATTTGGCTCATTTCGGGAATGTTTCAGTGTCTGATGAGATAAATCAAACACAACGGAGCCAGTTCAAAGATCTGAAAAAGAAATTCTGGAGCTCATCTGGCAAGAACAAGAACAACACGCATAAAAAAGCTTTACAAAGTGAAAACTACAGATGTAATACAGCGTATTATTTCCACATTAAGCAAATGAAGCAAATCTAAAATATTTATTATGCTTTATACAATTGATTTCATTACAGAAGAGTCGGTTAATTGTTTGGTTTATATTGATAAATGTCCGTCACAGTTTCCAAAAGTTCAGTGTGACATCTTTAACTTTCCTGTTTTGTCTGACCAAGAGTTCAAAACTCATATATTCAGTTTATGAATATATGAAACAGATAAAAGCATATCCTGACATTCAAGAAGCTGGAACCAAAGGCATTTTGGCTACAGAAATGTCTCAAAGATAAGTCAATTAAAAAAAAAAGTTTATTATCTTTATTATCTTTATCTGTAAATCAATTAATTGAACAGTAGTTTCACCTCAGTTTATACACCTGTATGATTTACAGTGGTTTGGATTGCTAATGGTTTTCTTCAATCACGGTTTTATTGTTCGCTTTTTAGATTATTTTTGCAATTTTTTCATTTTTTCAATTATAATATTGTGTGTGTTTCAATATTTCAATACAGACTGTGTAAGTCAGTAGTTCACAAACCTTTGCATTCAAAGGACCATGTTTAGGGGTCCTTGATGCGATGGACCCCCATATGATAACATTACCCCCAGTTTCCTGCATCTGAAAATATTTCTGCTTTAAGATGTTTTATTATAGAGTGTATGAAACCCATGACCACAATACTATATATAATCTTTATGGATGGTATTATAGTGAAAATAAATGATTCTGTTTTTGCCGGGAACCCTCTGGAAAACTGACTGAAAGCTGCCTTTGGATAGCATTTTGATAGTGGACAAGGATTTATTTATTACTAAAGAAGGTTTAACTCATAAAACATGTCAACATTCAAGAGACAGAAACTGGAAAGAAATGCTTGTGTATAAATATTTTTGTGTTTATGTAGATGTGTGTGTGTTACCATGAAGCTCTCCTCCTGCTCCAGCCACCGCTGGTCGTCCTCCATCTGTTGCTGCTGCATCATGAGCCTCTCCTCCATTAGAGCGTGGCCGACACATCCAGTTTCCTGAAAAAACATTTCCCTTTCACCTTTTAATATTCAATCATCCTGTATTGTAAATTGAAAAGTCATTTATTTGGAATTTTGTTCAGAAGTAGAAATGGAAAAGTTCAGCACAGAAACATGATGACCTTAATCATCTTAAAGTGTGCCAATCTAACGGAGTTTGAGCACAGACTAATCAAAATGATTGCAGAGATAAGTAGCTGTTTTTCTAACTCCTGCTACTTTATTACTCTAATCAAAGCACACAGCGGCCTATTTGAAAAAAAATACTTCACTATATAGTTGAAGTTCAAATGTCTCTCTACTATGAACCTGCTATATTTATTTATTGATAATGAAAAGTAAATTGTTAAATTTTTATGTTTCAGGATGCAGCCTGCAGTGAGGTGAAAGCTCAACAGAAAACTAAAGCACACTGTGGCACATGTAGTCCACTAACCAATCAGGATTTGAGTTGAGCAGTTGAGCTGTGACAGAAAACATGAAAAATATAACAGATGAAACTGCAGCGGGGTTTTCCCTGTCGGATGTGTGTACGTACCTCCATGTTCGGGCTCCACAGTGGAGAAGGTTCAGGTCTGTGCTGATTCCAGGAATCAGTGGCAGGGTAGCTGCCTCCTACTCCTCCTACACCACCAATGGCTGACGTCTTGAGGTGGAGAGAAAAATAAATAATTACGGTAAAAATAAAGTCATAAAATCAGAAGAATATTTTTTTGTTCTTGTTTTTGCTTAGTTCTCCTAAAACGCTGCATACAAACTATTTGCTGAGGTATGACATATAAACAAGAAACTAAACACTCAATCTGGCTGTTTATACTACATCCCTAAATTAATCAAATAATTCAGGATTCATTATAAAATAACAGCAATCCTACTAACATTTACAGGAAACATCACTCTGATAATAACAATTCATGATCTGGCACAAGATCAAAAGAGCACTTCAGCTGCACTCTGCCTGGTTTGTAACAAACTACTAAAATATACAGACTAATTCTAACTTATGATATAATCAGGTTTGACTTAAATAGCAGTTAAAATTATACACTCCATATAAGGACAACAGAGAGAGAGGGAGAGAGAGAGAGAGAGCGAGAGCGGAGCTTAATACCATAAGAGCTGCTGTGTGTGTGTGTGTGTGTGTGGCTTTTAGTGCTACAGGAAATGCCTGCTGTCTGCACAGTTTATGAGGAGAGGAATAACTGCAGTAGAAGTCTCTCTCATTTTCTCTTCCTTCACATTTCTTTTTCCTGACATGAGTAGCACACACTGCCCGTCCCCTCGACTACCAACAGTCTGTCCTCTGAGTGAATCCAGTGCTGTACCAGTAAAAATCACTTTTAAGGGTGTAAAAAGCTGATTTATACAACCTGGAACATCTAATATCCAACACTATACTGCATATTTGTGCAGTGCTTCTGGATAGGTTACATTTTATTGGTTCTTAAACCCGCAGTGTGAAACCTTTCCATATACATGAACGTCTGTTACATTCAAGCCCTCTGCAGACAAGTTTACAAAATGCTGATGAAGCCGATCACTGCCAGATTAATCGCTCTGCATTTCACACTATAAAGAGTTTTTAATCTGGTGTGAGTTTTGACATTCCTGCGCTGACTAGATGAATGCATGAATACAGACCCACGTCGTCTGAGAGGCTAACTACTGGTCATCTCTCGGCTAACCTGAAGTGTGATCAATTAATTTCACTATACGGGTAATGGGGTGTTGTGTGATGCTCCAAACAATCCATTCAAAACCACTTTACAGCCACAACAGTAGACATAGTAGGCTACGGCACAGCCTATGATGTAAGCATGTGTCAACAGTGTTTTTGTAATTACTCTCACTGCCAGAAGGGGGAGACAAACCCCTGCTCTCTAGCATTAAAGCGTCTCAATTTCTCCATTTTCCACTGCTGCTTTTGCCACCTAAAACCTCTGGAAGTCAGACGAAAACACTGCTGTAGCCACAGTGGATGAGCAGGCACAGAAAAGCACAGTTTCTTCACTGCTGGAGCTGTATGAGTGTGAGTGTATGTATATGTTTGTATGTATGTGTGTGTATATGAGTGTGTATGTGTTTGCTTTACCGGGAAGTGGTTGTGTTGGGGGCTAGAGAAGAAGCCTTCACTGGAGCGAGGACTTGGGTAACCTGGTCTACTGGGCTGGAAACAGAAAGATAACACATTTTTTTTCTGATTACAAAAAGTGTAACACAGGAAGTGAGTTAATACAACATTTAGTCATTCAGTCTTACTTTAGGAGGCGCTTCATCAGACCCTCCAGAGTCCCAGGACACAGTGACTTGTCTCCTCATCTCCATTCGAAGTCTCTCCTCTTGTTGAAGCTTCTCTTCATCCAGTATGGTACTACACAAGTTTTACATGAAGGAATCATCTTAATAGGTGGTCTTTATATTCCAACATGTTTATTATTTTCAGTTTCAGAAAAAGATAAATATATCAAACAGATCTTTTTTCTGGTCAAAGAGTGGAGAGAAGTAGCCAATATATTTATGATCGGAGGGAATTCAATTTGTAGGAACATTTTTCTTCAGTTAGAGAAAAACTAGCTTGAATAAAAGATTCAGATAAACGCTGGGCTGATTTGTTGGATTGGACAATTCATATTCAAGGTAGATTCATCCGACAATAATCAAAGACATTTCTGTTAATATAAGTAAAATCACACAGTAAACAAACTGATTATTATTAATCATACTAAAATAAGTAGTGACATAACTTCTGCTTCTCTTGATCTTACATTGGACAATTTTAATCCTTATTACAACTTATCAATTATCACTTCTGAATTAGAGTTTATAAATTGAACAACTGTCTACTGCAGTCTAAATATGACATTTCATTTGCCAGTCTGGTAAAAAATATGCATAAGTGCACCCTAGGTACATACTTACCATCTAACCACAACATATGAGTTTCCTGTCTACTCTCTATTATTGCTGTAATAAAGGACCTCACCAATTTTATATAATGGCCCTTTAAGTGTATACTATTAAACACATAAGTACAAACATTCTGTATTACCTGAGTTGTGTTTTGAGTTCAGTGAATCGCGGCCGCTTGCTGGGGTCATATGACCAACATTTAGTCATCAAACTGTAAAGAGTGGGCGGACACTGGGGAGGCATAGCCAGTCGCTCGCCGTTCTCTATCCTGCCAATCACGTCGTTGTTCTTCACCCCCTGGAAGGGCTTGATGCCATACATCAAGATCTCCCACATGCACACACCTACACAGCGGCAGACAGATGGGGTTATTGAAGACAGAAAAATTCATGACAAACGAAAATATTAAAAAACCTTGAATAACCCTTAGTGATATCAACATATGGTGGGTTCAGACACTTAAATGAGAGGGAAAACAAATGATGTGAAACTCTGCTACTAGTGAGGGAAACAACCATTTCTCAGATGATACAAAGATGTTTTATCAGTTACCAACACAACACACAAGTAAACACACAAACTCACCAAACATCCAGACATCGCTGGCAGAGGTGAATCTTCTGAAGTTAATAGATTCAGGTGCCATCCATTTGATAGGAAGTTTACCTTTAGAGGCTGACACACAGACACACAGACACACATTAATATTACATGCATAGATTATTTTACCACTCAGTTATGTTACAACGCCATAATTAATTTGTTGGTGAGTTTTAGGTACACCTGCTAAAGGGTAAGAGAGATTTGATAACATGCTTAATATGTTCAGTATGTGACTCCGGTAGCCTGATATCACCAGTAGATGGTGGTAACGTACTACTGACTAGAAAAATCAGTTGTACACAAAACTGGAAATTTTACTAGAAACAGGAAAGCAGTCTGGTCTGCCCAATAAAATCTGTGGAAGGTATAAAAACAGTGAAGACTGTTTCATATATTTCTCTCTTGACTCCCAGTAGCATACGCCCGTGTTGTTTGTTTATGTGGAGTTTTGGATGTATGTGTATCATTACCTTTGTAGTAAGAGCTGTCCTCCATGTATCGTGACAGTCCAAAGTCTCCCAGCATCACACAGTCAACTGAAGAGACCAACACGTTCCGGGCCGCTATATCCCTAAAGGCCAACATAGTCAGTAACCAGAGCTGAATCACTGATGCTGAGACCAAAGAACATCAGTGTTACATGGACTTTTCTACATACTTTTCTAGTCTATCAAACACTCAAAGCGCTTCACAACAGATGCCAACATTCACTCATTCCCACACACATTCATACACTGATGGCAGAGGCTGCCATGCAATGTGCCAACCTACTCATCAGGAGCAATAAGGTGCTTTTTATAATGTTTCTAATGGTCACTCACTCATTTATACACACACGCACACACGCACACACACACTGATGGCACAGTGGGGTTAAATATCTTGTCCAACACTGGACACTGTGACAGGCGGGCTGGAGGAGTTGGGGATCGATCCACAGACCTTCTGATTAGTGGACAACCTGCTCTACCTCCTGAACCACAGCCACCCCCAGTGTAAGACACAAACACTGAAGAAAAATTTGTTTTGATTTAAATTTTTATGTCTCTTAAATGATCATAATCAAGTGATTCCTGCCAGAGTCTAATCAAGTGTGTGTGTGTGTGTGTGTGTGTGTGTGTGTGTGTACGCGCAATTTCTTGTGTGTATACCTGTGTACGAAGCGTTTGCTCTCCAGATAAGCCAATGCTGTGCTGAGCTGGTAGGCAAACAGAATAAGAGTAGCCAAATCCAGACTGTACTTCCTCACCTGAAGGAACGAACGCAACTATAGAGACAGAAAAACAGAAGTGGAGTAAATTTTACACTGAGTGTACAGTATAGTGCATGCCAAGTCAATGTATGTCACCATTATTTGCAGCATTTTTAGCGACCGATTACTGCCTATAAGCAAAACACAGCCTTGATGCATTAAAGTATTTGATGTGTAAGGGTAAACAGTGTTTTTTTCTAATTTAAAAAGGTATATCAGGCCAGGCTTTCTCAACAGCTTCTTTTGTATCATGTCTAGAAATGAAACATACACACACTCATACAAAAGTAGCCTATGACAGAGCACACACAAACAAACACACACACACTGAGGCTTACCTCTCCAAGAGTACAGAGCTCCATGATGATCCACACTGGGTTCTCTGTGATCACGCCGATCAGCTTAACAATGTGTGGATGGTCAAACTGACGCATGGTCACTGCAAGGAAAAAAATACACACATATTCCCACATTAAGCATATTCGAAGTGAGTAATAGTTTTGATACCCCCCACCCACACACACATACACTTACACACACACACTTACATGCTTCTTGTAGGAACTTTTCTCTGACGCTGTCTGAGGTGCAGTTCTTACAGGTCTTGATGGCAACAGGTAGAGATGGTTTGTCCTGCAGAGCAAACAGAAAACAAGTCATAAGTCATACTCTATATAGAGTATCATATTTATCAGTGTATGTGTGTGTGTGTATTTTTACATACCGGACAGCTGTAGACTCCTTGGTGAACATCTCCAAACTGACCTTCCCCTATGCAGCGACCTAACTCTATCCTGTCCCTCTGGATCTCATAATCCCGCGCTGAGAGAGGAGAGCGGAGGAGATGAATGATAAAAAGGAAGAGAAATATAGTGGAGAGGAGAGAGTTTAACTCGCTGACCGATTATATTTGATGGGCTTTTCTTTGACTGCACAGATGGGGTTTGCATGGTAAAAGATATAAAGTAAGCCAAACCAAAAACATTGTCCTCGTTGATAAACCCACCCGTTGGCAATCGGATTAGACCAAAATAAACCATGAACAGACACAATAATGTAATTTCCCCCAGGTTTTCAGAGTGAATCCCCTTCCCCTGACACACCTCTAACTAGGCAAACCTTGACTTGACATGCAAACTTCAACACAAAACAAACACAAACACCAAAATACAGTAAACCCTGTTAACAGGCTAATGTATAGCTCACAAACAATCAGTGTTCACATGCACACCAGAGTCCTTATCATTTTTCTTTATGTCTGTACTGACGGAAGGAGACTGCACTGCATGGAAACAACTTGTTCTGAATAAGATCAACAATAGGAATAAAACCCAGCACTCAAATGACTGAACACATGGGTGAACTGTGCACTGAAATACATACGAACTAGACTGTAATAAACTGATATGCCAGAGATTAAGAGTATTCAGTGCAGTCTGTATCTTCAAGTAACCTTTTTATATTCAGTGAATCCGAAATCGGTTGTTTTCATAACTGACATCTATATGCTTTGACATTTTAACTTTGACATTTAGGTGTTATCAATATTTCCTCCTTTTTAACAGGTTCTGAAACATTTCAGCAGCAGTGCATTTGTGTTGGCGGCCAACCAACTGTAGTAAAAAAGGAAGAGAAATTTGAAGTAAATTTCAAGAGGTTTATGCAGGACAATGACAGTGAAACTAATCCTGTAGGCTGAAGCACTGCTGATAGACTCCTCTAACAGAAAAACACAATAAAATAACAATAACATAACCAAAACAACAACCAAGACAACACATTCCACTACAAGATTTACTGCAATTAATGTATAGTGCAATACACTAGCAGAAAATTAATATTGGTTCAAACAGAAGACAACCCAAAGACATTAGACCACAGTGATAAATCAAGTAAAAACAAAAAATATCCAAACCAACATGATGGTGAAAGGAGAGCCAAGCCAATAAACGATGCAAATACTGTGATGTTATTTAATTTCATGTAAGCAAATTCAGATTTAACTGTTAATGAAGCAACATCTTGCATTGTTTCTGGATTGGCTCTCTCTTAAATTTCCAACACCCGACCCAAATGAACTGCATTCTACAAAACACCAACAACCACAAGGCAACAACAAACTGGATATAAGATCCCTTGAATCTTTGCTTTTTTCATTGCCAGGCACTAAATGTGAAAGAAAACATCTTACAACTTCTCCAGGAAAAAAAAGCATTATTACTGATATCATCAATGGCATAAATGAAGGGCTTCACTAGGTTTTTGTTTAAAAATGCTTACAGCATGGTTCACTAATTAGTTTCAATGAGAAATGCTGACAAGATGAATCAACTGCATCTGGTGTCGCTGTAGTTCAAATACAAAAACTTTGATGACGTGCCTGACAAAGAAAAACAAACAAAAATGTACAATCTCATTTCAGAAGGACAGAAGGGACGAGACGGGGAGTTTTACCTTCAACTACTCCATAGCTGACTGTGTTGGCGATGGGAAAAAAGAGGAAGAAAGAGAGATGAAGAGAGGGGAGAGAGCCAGACAGCTGCTTTAAGGTTGAAAATAGCTCAGAAAATACACACACATATACAGACACACAATTTACCCATTTTGCTCCCGATCTGATGTCCAGCAATGAATGAAAAACTGAGCTAATACTGTAATTGAATTTTTAAAATGGCAAGTTTGCCACACAGCCGCTGCAGTGATGTATATATTTATATATACAGCAGACAGTATGACATGTACACACATACAAACTCAGACATGGAGTAGGAAAATATGTCAGAAGTCTGCAGAAAGTCTGTTTAGAGGAAGTCGCGCAAAGAAGACGAGAATGAGACATAGACCAAAAAAAGCAAGTGAAAGAGACGAAGAAGTAAAGCCAGACAAATATAGCATGACAGAGGGAGATAGAAAAAGACCGTGGGAGGAAAGGAGAGCATGGTCCATTTCCAAAGTTGGCCACGCAATCAACAATATGAGTGCTCTGTAGTGGCCAAAACATCCACATTAAGAGTATTGGAACAGTAGCCTGAGGCCACCATTACTTACAGAGGTTGAGCCAAAATATCAACTCGATACAGCTCAGGGGTTTTCGCTAACATGTGAATGGATTTGACAGATGTAATGTGCCTTTAACCAACTGGACGTGTAGGAGTAGCAGTTGCAGCCTCTCTAACTTCCAGCCAGTGTCTCCACTGTTTATATAAGACAGTCAAACTGGCCTGACTTTGATTAGCCACCACCTAACCGACTGTGGTCTCATGTAGCTCCTTAGACGTTCCCTGTGCGAGCAACCAAGCGTGTTTCTTGGAAAAGATTCCCACCACACTCGGCTTATTAGATAGCAGAAATAAATTGATGTTTGTTTTAGAGCGCTGCTTGTTTAAAAGAGAGGGGTAACGGTGAAACAGCTACTTCGTAGTTCTCTTGTGTCAGTGCAACAGAAGCTGACAAATTATTTTAGATGATAAATGAAGCTAAAAGAGAAGTTTACTTACTGGAGGGCATGGTGTAGGTGTCCTCTTCATCAACTATCTCAGCATAGTCATCGGTCTCTGTAACATTACACACACACGCACACAGAGTAATTTAATCTCTAACATCACAAGAATAGTAAAAGCATGAGAGAATAATAAGGAAAAACAAAAACACATGTACGGCATGAAAGTCTAAAATAACACAGAAACAGGACAAACATGCACATTTTGATTGGTTTACCGTGCGTCCACTATAGTATGAAGGTCTCCTCACACTTAAGTACAAACATGTGTGCAGCAAAAAGCACAAATTGCACAAAAACTTGAAAACAAAAAGAGCTTAACTCTAACACCCTCACAGTCAACAACTCCTGCAAAAGAAACACCCACGTAGCTCCTCTCTTTCTTTTTCTCTCTCTCTCTGTCTCACACACACACACACACACACACACACACACACACTTGGCGTAGAGTGTCAGCTGAGCATGTGTTGTGCATATCTGTCTGTATGAGAGCAGCTGGGTTTGAAGGGAGTAGCTGTGGTGGTGGAGAAGTAAAGGGAAAGAAAAAGAGAAGAAAAAAAAAAGACAGAAAGAGGGAGTTGAAGAAGGAAAAGACAAACCAGTCAAAAAGGGATAGAGTAAAGGGAATAGAGAGTGTAGAAATTGTGCCTCTAGCTGTCATGTCAACAGATGGTAGCGTTTAGGATCAAATCTGCGCAGAATCAGACAGATAGGCAGGGAGAGAGGGAGACGAGAGCCAGCAGGGGGAAAAACAAAAAAAAACGAGAGGGAAAGATGGACCGAGTCTATCCTAACCAGATGGCGGTGTTTAAAATAAAATCAGTGTGCAGACTCAGCTGTTAGAAACAAGAGTCAAACATCTGCTGTCCTGAACGCTACCCTCACAGCTCTGCTCGGGATTTATAAGGCTCTGTGAAGTGTGTCCCTAAATTGATCAGAAATCCTTTTCTAAAGCTTGTGGCCGATTTCCTTGAGAAAATCAGATGTGCAGAGGGAAGCTGGAGAAAGTGCTACTAGTTAGCAGTTTCGTAGCTAAGGCAAGGCTAGCTGAATAAACACTGGATGGTTGTTGATGTTAATGACACTGAAAAGTGTTTGCTATTATTTTAGTGCCTAAAGGAATAGTTTGAAATTTGTGAAATAGACTTTTTTGTTTTCTTGCTGATAGTTAGAGAAGAAGTCTGGTAGCCGCTGGTTAGCTTAGCTTAGCTTAGCATAAAGATAGAAACAGTGGGAAAACTGGCTAGCTTCGTTCTGTCCAATGGTAACAAAATTTAACTTCCAGCCTCTCTAAAGTCAATAAGACTATTCCCAAAAATGTCAAACTATTCCTTTACCGCTAAGGCTGGCTCATGAAACACCGCAGGCTAATAAGGTTTTAGTTATTATTGCTACCATTAGTTTATATATACACAAGTCCATAGGAGAGGTCAGAAAAAGTTTAAACTTTACATCGAGCAGGCATGATTGTTGCTGTGCATGATTTATGTTTCACATGAGTTTAAAGAAGAAAGCAAAGTCTTTAATGTGCCTCCAAAACTATATTCATATGAGTTGGAATAAACGCAGCAGCTCTGCTTGCTTTGTTGCTTTTATCAAGATATGTTTTATTATATGAACTGATCACAAACAACGTAGCATTTCAATAAAATGAAAACTTCAGTAATGTTTATCAGTGTTTCAGTATGGGTGATGATAAAAAAGATTCCAGTTGATTTTAAGCTGATCAAACTTCCCTGATTTATTGATTGCAGTTGACTTAAATATTTTGTTTTTTTATAATACTGTTTTTTTTTATTCAGATTTGTTAGTTTGTACTCTGAGATACATTGTTTGAATCACTGATATTCACATCCACGTGGTTTGGGATTTGTTCTAAAGAATCAACTGTTTCTAAGTTTGACTCCGGTCTCTTTGTGCTTTCAGTGAAGGGAAAGAGTGTGTGTGTGTTCACGTGTGTGTGTGTGTGTGTGTGTGTGTGTGTGTGTGTGTGCGCGCGAGTGATCTAGTTAGCCCATTATAGCAAGGAATGCACCCGCTCTTGAATCCAGCAAACCTCTCCCTACTCTGTGCATGTCTGCGTGAGTGTGTGCATGAATATATGTGAGTACATGTGTGCATGGCTTTGTGTGTGTGTGTGCACGTGCGTGAAGCCTGTGTGTGGAGAGAGAAAGATTTGGAGAAGTTCCCTTAAAGAGAAATACCACTTAATTTACCAATTCTGTTTTTTGGGGGGTTGTTCTTATCATTAAAAGCTGACACATTTAAAGTTTAGTGGTAATCCCCTTTGGAGGTAATCACAAATAGACACACAGAGACATACAAACATCTTAAAATAAAAATACACCACTAAAACAGTAAGCCACTCAAGCTACTAACAGATCAGAATCACTGCTGCCACTGATTTATTCATGTTTCCATCACTGAAACATGAGAAACACATTCAGCTAAATGATCATTACATTGAAATCATTCTAAATGATATCATTCCAGATAACACAGCACATACACACATAGCACCATTGTTAAAGAAGGAAAAATGCATGCACAAACATCCACACACACATACTGTACACGCCACCCTTCCCCAGGAGGGTACAGTGTGTTGGTGCAATGAAGACAAGAAAGAAGGGAAGGACGGAGAGATTGAAAAACAACAGCATAACTTTACCATCCCCACTAAGATCTTCTGCAGGGTCCAGGAGAGCATGCAGGAAACGGGACAGCAGAAGAAGAAAAGGAGGAGGAGGGAAAGAATGGAGAGAGAGAGAGCAAGAGGGAGAGAGAAGAGAGAGAGAGGAGAGGTTAGAGCATGAAAAAGTCTTGAAACAACATGAGAGATGTTGCAGGATCTGCAAAGTCAAATAGTCAGCGAGCAGTTAGTTCACATCCAAAATATTTTCAGTGAAAAAGCTGAGTTAACAACTTTCATTAATGCTGCGCAGACACATGGAGGTAAAATGAACAAGTGCAAGAAAACAGTGACAGTATTTGAGGCTGTGTTTAGACTCTAGTATATTTTCAGTGAGGTATGCTGTCTGTGTTGAGCTGTAAATATTTGTAAGTCAGAGAGTTAATGTATGGTTAGAAGCAGAGTCTAACATATGAATCCAGGCGGTGGGTTTTAAACTGAGAGCAGTGTTGGATCCTCAACCCGATTTATGCCTGATTAAGGATTACAGCATATCTAGAAAATTGTTCATTTCAAGCATAATTTCAAGGTTTTTCTCTTTACTGTAATAATCTCTTCAGAATCTTAACCCGAATCAAAAGCAGTGATAATTTTTCTCAGAGAAACTCCAGTTCCCAAGTCTGACTGGCCCACTGTGTCTACTAGAATCACAATATATTTTTTAAATCTTTCCTTCGGTATACATAGAAATAGATATTTTCCAATCAGGGCTGCATTTCCCAAAAGCATCTTAAAAGCTTAGATGATGGTGAATTCCATCTTAAAAACCCCTTAAAAGCTAAAGAAGCTTTTCCTAAAAGCATCTTAAGTTGCTTTAAGAAATGATTGTAGACTAATTGCCTCTTTGGAGGCTAACAGCGTCTACAAGAAGCTCTCAAACCCGCAGGAGGAACTGAAAACTACATGTTTCACATTTTTGGTAATTTTTTAGTCTATACTTAAAACATTACCATTTGTGCTCTCTGTAAAATGAGTGATAATGTTTCAAATGACCAACACAGAAACACATACTATACAAATAGAGCTATTGTTTGAAAGCTATGATTGACAACAGACACGAATCATTTTCATGTTGAAATTCTAAAAAGTGGGACGTCCACTGTGCCTGCGTGTCACATTTCGAGCCTCCAGCTGAAATACTTTGGATCGTTTGTTAAAGTTTCAACAACTATCCAGCTGCTGTCCAGATTCATGACTTTCTCAGAGCAGTCGTGCTCCTGGTGACAGCTGCCAAAGCCGCAGATTGAGACAATAAGCTTACATTCACTTATTTAGTGTGTCATCTTTAGTGCAGGAAACGTACGTTTTATGTGTTTACACTATTCAGAACATTGTTTTTCCCATATAGGATAGAGGAGGTCTTATTCTTAGCTACAGAACAACACCTCTGAGCTGGTAGCGGACACTTTAACAACAGATTCTCTAAGAGAAGAATGATCTCTCTCTCCTTTTCATGGCTACCCTGCCATGAACAAAGCTCTGTGCCTTTGTATTAACTGACATACAACACTGAAAATAATGATTAAAAATAACTGTGACCTCAACAGTAAAGGATGTGGTGAACTCAGACATGAGAGAACCATTTTACTCTGTGTGTTGGTACAGGGCCACTTCCAGTCACATCATTTAGTTGAATGGAAGTAAACATTTTACAAAGAGGAAAATGGAAAATATAATTGGCTTAAACACTGAACATTTATTCTTCTAAATGAGAGGTAAAATGTAGAACTGGCTACTAATAGTAAGATAAACTGTTATTAATGCATCCCAGACGACCCTCAGGGTTTACAGGTTATAACTCTCAATTAGAAAGTTCAATTCAAATTATTTTCCATGTGTGTTCAGGCCTCTATTGGAGAGCTTTGGCTTGGTTATGTGCTGAAATACACAACCAGTTATTGTGGCTGAACTGTGTTTGCGCCTGAGTTTTTAAGACTGAATTAGTAAAAGCAACCAGGCAGTGAGGACAAAGACAGTTTGGTAGAAGAGAGCACCCTTAAAAATTAGGCGGATTGTGACGTACCAGATAAATGTGATATGCTGCAGTTATCAATGCAAAAACATTTAAATTTTACATTAAAAGTTTGGCAAATTCCAAAATGGCTTAAAAAATGGTGCCAATATCATGAATGGTTTATATACTGTAACTCTCTGTAACAAGGCTGCTATAAAACATTGAAGAAAATTAAAAGCTAATACACAATTAAATTTAATTGTGTAATTTTATTTAATATTTTTATCAATAGGATACTTTCTCTAGGGGGGTTCTGTCCGCATTGCAATATCAGCAAATCAAGCATTTCATTCCGCTGCATCACAATTTTGTGGATATTCTCCTCTAAAACCTGTCCAAAAAGACCAGGGGGTACCATTGGGCGGCGAATCTGAACAGAAGACAAAGGGGAGGAGGAAACGCCGTGCCTTGGTTGGCTTAGGAGGTGTTGATGGCACATGGTCTTCAGCCAATCAGGCGGAAAAGACAACAAGAGTGTGAAAGGAAAAAAGAAAACAGAGTGAATGGAATTGAGTGCAGAGGGGAGACGTGGGAGAGAAAAAGTGGACAGGAAGTAAACAAAAGTGAGCACGAAGAGAGAAAGAGAGATGGAGGCAGGGACAGAGAGAGGAAGACAGGGAGAGGGAGAGGCAGTCCCAACAATAAGATGAAAAAAAAATGAGTGAGAGAAAAAAGAAAAAAAAAGATGTTGGAAGAAATGGAAAGACATAGACAGCCCTTTTTACACATGCACTGCAACCCTGACATTTTCTGGACATTACCCGGAGGAGCTGTATGTGTGAACGCAAATGTCCACATCAGTTGAATCGGACATTAAACAGACTTTAACCTGCCAGGTGCTGAGGATGAAGACTGTGTAATGTCCGAGTACAGCACTGGGACACGGCTCATGTGTGAGTACAGCAGTGAATTCTCCGGAGAATTCTCAGCAAGCAAGTGAGCAGGGCTACAACCGCCTGCTGCTGTAAGTGCAACAAAATCTGGCAGTAAAGGAAAGAGTACGAGCAATTTATCAAACAAACTGTTGAATGAGGAGAACATAACCTTAAATTTGATGTCTTTGACTTCCAGCAGTCAACTCCCATCTCATCCACAGCCGCTATTTTACACATGCAGCTGGCACAGGATAAATACAGCAAGTTAGCTAAGCTGCACTGTTTTGCACTGCCTGAATGCTCCGCTGTGAAGCAAACGCTAACGAGAGAGAACTTCCTGTGATCCCTCATAAAATAAACGCAGTTTTATTTCTGATGAAAAGTTTAAAAACCTAAATTACAACCGCAGCATCTTTTTGCGTCATGTCCTGCCTCCTGCACTCACCGAAACCAAACGGAGTATTTCCAGTCGGTGCCTCTGACACAGACAGACTCCTGTTGTGTGCTTCATGTGTGAAAGGGCAACTCTGGAAAATGTCTGGACTTTATTCTACAGACATTGTCCGGAGTTTATATGTGAAAATAGCTTTAGACAGTAGAAGGAAGACATCAGAGGCTGTGCTTATCTCACTGCTAATCCAGTCCATTTTTAAGTGAGTGCATCATTTTTAACTTACCTGAGACAGAGATAGCTCTTACTCCGCTCCTGACTGCTTCTAATTTCTTCTCATTATTAGAGACTCTAGAGGAGAGGAGAACAGTATGAGTTAGTTGACATGAATTACACAAAACAATAAAAAGATCTAAGCTAAATCAAAATCTCTAACACACATCACTGATTTTCAAAACCAGGTCTTACTGAAAGAATAAACTATGGAAACTGTTGCACACACAGAGCTCTTTAGAAGAGGAAAAAGTCATCTGTAAACTAACCCGTACTGTTTCAATTATCTTCCTCCGCCTGTGCCGTGGTCTCTTTTTCTGTGTCAGCTGAGCTCTACTACTATCTTTACATCACAGACCACAACAGGCAGAGAGAAAGAGAGAGAGAGAGAGAGAGAGAGAGAGAGACAGAGAGCGAAGTGAAACTTAGAGTAAGAGACCGAGAGAAAGAGGAGGAGACTGCCCAAGTGTTTAAAAACCCTAAGTGGAAAATATTTGGCTCCTAAACTTATCTCCTTATTTGACCACAGACAGAGAAAGAGAGAGAGAGAGCAGATTTGAGTTGAAATGACCAAAAGTAAGCAAAAAGTGAATTTGAACTAGTGAACACATGTCAGGCTGCTACGGTCACAGATAAACAAACACAACAGCCTCCACGTTGAAAAAATTAGGAAGCACCAGTGTTTCCCTTGAAATCTCTTTACAGGCCTGCTGGTTCGGAGAAAAAAAACCCATAAAAAGAGGCTCATTCTGGATAAAAACACTGAAAATACAGCATTAGGTTGTTCAGTTTTACATAGAAATCCACATTAAAACACCCACACACAACATAAACAAATTAAATGCGATGGCCTGTTGGCCTAGCCGACTATAAAGTGCAACATCTTGAGTTTCCCATCTCTCTCCCCTCATTTCCTGTCATCTCACTGATAACAAAGGCACTAAATGGCTAAATGTCCGTTTCTAAACAGAAAGTGTTGCTCTACCCTTAGCTGGAACAGCAGATTCTGAGGAAACTGGTTTCATTTATGTAATCTTCTTATATTTCCTCTTAAACAGAGGTGTAACTCAAGCCCTTTTAATTTCTAAAGAACTCAGATCAAGTTCAAGGATTTCAAGGTAATGATGAGGAGACTGAATTTGAAGTAGATGCTACAGAGAACAAATGATCATGAATTGAATAGCTGCCTGGCCAACTGTCAGCCTCATACTGTTAAAAGACAGACACTAAGTATGACTATGTGAGTTTATTTCAACTTCTGGTAAGCCTGTAACTGGTAAACTCAAAGTCAACATGCAATCTTTCGGTGAGACATGGGGAAATAATCAGACTTTTTGTATTTAGCAATACAAAGATTGAGACAGGTACTTACTTTGGGATGGAAGGCAGTGCTCTCTCTCCCTCTAGAGGACAGAAACACACATCAATGTGATCAGACAGCGGACTCTGCCATTAATACTCATCATACAAGTAAAAATGACTTTTTATATATATATATATATATATATATATATAAGAAGATACTACCAGTTTATGTATCACAGCAGACTGATCATTCAGCTCAAAGTGCACTTCACTATATAGATGGACTTCACAACTAGTAAGTACAAAACACTACTGACATTATAATTTACCAATAATGACTGTTCCAATGTCCAAATTACAGAGCTTTTGTTATTACAACAGTATGACAAAATAGCATCTCAATATAAAAACAATAGCATCTCATTTAGTCTCCAAGTACCGCTTTTAAAAAACTAAAACATAAACTAAAAAAAAAAAGAATAACATTTATTATTATAAAGATGATTCCTGTAACCATTCATTGTCAGTTAGCAAATTCACATCATATGGATCTTTTTTAAATGCCAATACTAGAATTTATAGAAATTTAGAAAACCTTGAGGGTTTATATTATGTTATATATATATATGTTTTTACATTTTGTATACTAATAGGATTTACGGCAGGTTCGTACCTTTCTGAAATCTGACGATAAAGGAATGAGTTTCCATGGTGATGAGCCGACAGTAACCGTCAATCAAGTCAGCCAAGTTCTCCGCCATAGTCAGTGATGCGGTTGTAACTGTGAGGGGCTACACACACACACACACAGTGGCAGGCCTGTTACAAAGAGCCATTATCTCCGAAGACACACACATACACACATACACACATACACATAACAGCACAGTGGGGGTTTCCAGCTGCCCCTTATGTTGGGGGAATCTCCTCTCACTCACATACTGTTAGTATGAGTGAGTGAGTGAGTGAGTGAGTGAGTGAGTGAGTGAGTGAGTGAGTGAGTGAGTGTGTGTGTGTGTGTGTGTGTGTGTGTGTGTGTGTGTGTGTGTGTGTGTGTGTGTGTGTGTGTGTGTGTCCAATACTATAAAAGCCAATAAAACAGACACCACACATACAGCAGTGGGTGTTACGAAACCCGAACTATTCATCTGGAAATCTATACATGGAAAGCAATTATGTCATCTCTCTGGCAATGTCAGTCACACAGTGAACCGAACCACAGAGTAACACAGCTGTAATGGACACAGAGTATGATAGATCTACTAATAACTAATAGAATATCAACTGAAATGCCATGAGAGAGAGTGAGCTAATTTGCATCTTGCTTTCTTCTGACCATTTAATTATTTAATGAAACAACATGTAAATGTAAATCAAGTAGTTTAAATGTAAAACCATTTGTGTAGTGGGATAAACAGAGCAGTAGTACCTCAGCTGCTCCTGCAACGTTGAGCTGTAGCATCCCTTTCCTGTCCTTCTCCTCCATGGCAGAGTACTGGATGGACTGGACTTGGTTAAAATTAGCTAGATGGGTGGGCTGCAGGTAGAGAGTCATTAAAGAGTTTAAATTAAAACATATTAACTTTAATAAATGTATTCTTAGGTAGGCTTATAATTAATTTGATTATGAATGCATGATACTTTTGGCCGTAATCTTAGCTGTAAAGCCTACAATATACACAACTGTGATATCAGAAGTAAAGCGGTAAAATGGGAAAAACAATTAGGCCTGGACATATCTGAGAATAATTGGAGTAATATCTGGGAAAGCAAGGCTAAGACTACCCACTCAAGATCCTGGTGAGAGTTCTGTTTGACGAACATGTGATACATGTGAACATGTGACTCTAAAGCCGATATTTATACAAAGTAGTTGACAGGGACAGAATGATTGCTGCAGTATGGTTAAAATAATTAGCTAACCATTTTCATATTCTTTGGGTTTTCCCTTTAATTGTTAATGGTAAAGGTTTGCATAAGAAACTTGATTGCTCTTTCGCCAACTTATACGTGGGCAAAATCCCAGAGGAACTAATGGCACAAGATGAATATCCCTTTAAAATACTTTAGGCTGCTAGCAAGAAAGCTATTACATGGATATGACTTCAGGCAAACTACACTACAAATGGACAACTGGACTGCAATTATCAATGAAATGAACTCTGTAGATAAATTAAAGTAATAATTCACCTTAAGACTACAATATGAACAATATAAAAAATAGTGGGAAAAATGGTCTGCATATCTGTGCTTATAGGAGGTAATCTGTTAGATATGTGTTCAAAAGACCCTGTTCCTGTACAAATATTATGTTGCCTATGTCTGCCCTGTCTTTTGCCTGGAAATATTAGTAAAAAATACGTGTTGGGATGCATAACAGTGGTAGAAACTATTAATAAACTTTGTGATGTGTATGTTCTTGATATGAACTCACCGTGGATCCCTTGTCAGTGAGGTAGCTGATCCCTTCCTCCGGCCCAATAGCCAACTCCACCTGGATCACCCAGCTGGACTGTTAAGAGAGAGGATTAAAGTTGAAAAGGAGAAACATACGCAAAGTGGGATGAGGAGGAGAATAAGAAGTTGAGGGAAAGGTTATGTTGTGAAGCAGAAGTGGAGAAAAGTGTATGGCACAGCACCACATCCCGGATACATGCAAGACCTGATGCCACCAAAAGGGGTCAATCTAACACAGCTTTCAGAGTACTTCAGTACACAGTAGAGAGTGGAGGAAAGACTTACCCCGAGGGCACATTTGAAGCACTCCTTGTCATAGCGGTAGATAGGTGCAAGTATCTCCAAGAACTTGAGGATGCACTGCTCGTCATTGAGATTAGCCACCTGCTTAAATGTCTGCTGAATCAATTTACGAAGAGTTTTAGCCTGAAGAGAAAAGAAATGGAGATAGAAAATTCAAGCCATAAACTTTTTATTTTAAATGTTATCCAGCTGGTACAACAGAAAGTGTAAACAGGGGAGAAGGTAATGGAAGAGGCCTGATGGAATGTGTGTGTGGGATGGTGTAGAGTGACAGAGACACTGAGAGAGGAAGACATTGATTGACTAATAGTCCACTTTGCTTCAAATCAAACTGACCTCACCACTTCAACGTAGAGACCCACTTAGTTCAGATCAATATCTTAACAGACACATTGAAACAGTCAGTTACCACTCAATTAGGGAAGCAAATTTTAAGCAATTTCTTTAACCAGTAGTCATCCAATAGTTCGATTATCATTTAATCATTAATAATTTAGAGATATGTTTTTCCATTAGAAAACTGTTTTAACTGGCATGACCTGTGTTCAATGTAAAATCAGAGTAGGCTACATTAAAAGAACACATAAAGTAAACTAAATAAAACTAAATAATGAATTGAGTGTATTCTCTAACAGGCTTCACTATTGGTTTCCCCTTACGAAGCTCTACCTTGGCACCTAAGAAAAAACTTCTTTACACTCACCATCGAATTGGGAGGTAGCTACCCCACAGTAGCCCCCCATTTAAAGCCCCTGCACTCTCGCTGTGTGTCTTTTTTTTCTGCTCAGCCACCTTGAGAATTTATTATCCTGCGAACTTCATTCACCAACGTGCCGCAGAAATAAACTACTTCATTACGTCTGCTAAAAAGCCTAGCTCCTGCTGCATTTCACCCATGCTGGCAATAGACTCCCATGAGTCTTATTTCCACTGCCTGGGTCAACAGCATCAGGCTGAAGCCAACTCCTGTGCAGCATGTCTCATTCTCCCCCAGAAGGAGTGCGGATGAAGGCTCAACAAAATCCAAAGTATAAAGCAAACAGCTGCAAAACCCCCAGCTTCACTAGAGGATATTAATTAGATCAGTCTAGATGTGTGGGACATATCTAACAATTAACATTTAATCAAAATGTCTGTAGCCATCAACAATAAATAACCTGCATTGTTATCAATAAACAACATGTTACTCCAATCTCTTCACAAAGGAGGACTGACTGGTTTAATCTAAAATAATCTGCAGACTTGATCTACATGATGGAGTGATGTAAGTGTTCACTGTAGCTAACGATAGCCCAGCTGCTGGAAACAGCTGCTCAGCTGGACGGATGTCCCGGGGGCAAACAATACTGTCGCTGAGACTTTATCTGTCCACTTACTGCCATCGTTAAAATGCATTCATACTCAAAGCAGGGGTGTATTGCTTTTGTGTTGATTTTGTTGGAAGCGTGTGTAAATAGAGTCCTGCTGTCTGACACTCAGCTCTCAGCTTCTGTTGCTGATGCTAGTTTACCGTGAGGATGAGCCTCAGGTAGCTGAACCGTACAGCTGCCAGACAACAACTTTATGCTTCAGAGCTCATCAACAGAACTGCCTCAGTGAGCAGTGTGAGGCAGGCTGGCACTTTTTTCTTCCTCAGAGGGCAGGGGGGGGGGGGGGGGGTGCATTTGTTTTACAGTTTATGCTCCCCTTACAGGAGGTCACTAAACACACCTGTAACTCATTCTCATTAAAAAGTAGGAGGCTCCACCTGGTGCCAAGTCCATACTACAGCAAATCTACACAGACAGACACCACACATCCCTCATCTTCTGCATTATGGGTTATATTGGGTATGGGTATATATTCTTAACTTTTCAAGTTTGTTCTGTGAGCAGAGAGCAGACAGGTGGGGAGCTGACATCTCGGAACCTTATTCTGCCCTTTACAATCCTCTCTACACTTCATCACTCCAGACATAAATGTGCACAACACATATACATGCAGTGTCATATATATAATCCTCTCTGTCTAATGTACTGCATGTTTGAAGCCATCGGGACTTAAAGAGATTTAACTGACAAATGTCCGTTTTGATCTATCCCGACCTCTATAATGTCGAGCTTTTATACTGTAGGTGAAACACACTCAGTACATAATGATAAAAATACACATTCACACACTGTACAAACAATCCCAAACTATAAATAGCTCTCCGTATATAGATTAAGATTAAGATTACAGGAGATTTAGTTCAGTGCAAACCAGGCTTAAAAAAAAAAAAAAAAAAACTACAGATTTACAGTAGGCTGGTACATTACATTAAGGTCATTCTGCACAAAGCTATAGAACAGTTTAACAATTCAAATTACAGCTAAAACAATAAATTGATCCATTGATTTTAGAGCTGCAACACTTAGTCAGCTGAAAGAAAATGATTCTGCAATTATTTTATATTCGATTAGCTGTTTCAATCATGTTTTAATCAAAAATGCCAACCATGCTTTGATTCCAGCTTCTCAAATGCAATGATCTGCTGTTTTTATTCATAATATATGACAGTGAATTGAATATCATAAGGTTTGGGATTGTTACTGTGGGCTCTCCGAAATTGTGAACGCATTTTTTTCAGTATTTTTTCATACTAAGTAATTCATCAATTAAACAAGAGAATAATCAGAAGATTAAATTGTTGATTTAAATAATTATTAGTTGGAATCCTAATTGATTAAAAAACTACAATGTAACTTGGAAACAAGCAATTGACTGATCCATGGTGGGTTTTGTGAGGCCCACAAATTAAATTAACAGTGGATGTACAGTATGACCCTTTGTGTATAATAAAATATTTATATAATGATTATTTAGCCATTATTTTCATTCCATTATTATCCATTGTGCTGATCTACATTCTGTTATGCATTTGGAATAATAGTATTAGTATTAATACATTATTTCAGCGTTACAGAGCCTTTAAACTGGCAGCTGTCTACTCATTAAGCCTGTGGGAAGCCTACACATACACACTCATCTATAATGTTCCTGTGTGTTCAGCTCTGTGTGTGTTTGACATTTAAAAGGGATGTGAAAACAGACTGATAACAGACATATTTACAGAATGTGATATGTGTGTGTGTGTGTGTGTGTGTGTGTGTGTACTTAGAGAGCTTGATAGGATCGCTGTTTTAATTCCTAGAATTCCTCCACATCCAACACACACGAGGATATTGCCAGTCCAGTCCACCCTTCCTGAAAGGAAGTACTGCGAGTAGCTATCACTCTCCCAATCACTATGCTGTGTGGCTATAGCAACAGGCTGACCAGTTATGTAACTTTGCTGACCAGTCGCTGCACTTCTACAATATGTTTTTTAATTTAATTTTTCATTTAAATCTGTTTACAGCGTCAGCAGGACACAATCAGAGTGTGTGCTATTGTTTCGTTTACATTGATTTTTATCAGCAGTGGTTGGAGGTAGCGTTTTTTGTTGTAGTTTTGGTTCAATAAGTTGTTGTCTCTACTGCAGAGAAGTCCAATATTACTCTGTGTCCAATTGGCTTGCTTTTTCACTGCCATAAATGTAGTGGTAAATCTAATTATATGCTATGTCTAGAAAGTTATACTGACTGAAATGAAGCCTCATTAAAAGCATCCTCCACCAATTTAGCATTGCACTCCTATATCAGAGTCTCCCTTTAAGTTGAGCTTCATTAAAACTCAAAAGGACTGCTGTTATCTCAGCATACACTTACTGTGACCCTGCTGGTTTCATTTATGTTAGCACTGAACTCCTGCTAATGAATGGCTGAATCATTACTTTAAAAATATAAATATATATATAATTAATCCTCATGATACTGATATCTTATAAGAGACCAGTACTGCATACAGCCCAGATGTGCTGCATTAAATATATCAAGATAACAGTACAATCAAATATTGTGTTTTCTTCCTTACAAATATTTGAAACTAAAATGTGTCTCATTGCAGTATCATGAAATTGGGAAAATCAATGCTTTCATAAAGTCAAATAGTAACTCAAAAATGTTATTTATCTGTCATGGTATATAGGCTGCCAACTCAAGCTGGAGCTGGTTGATAAAACTTTGATCTCTGAAGCCACCAAAGGTCAGTTTTACTAAACCTGCTGCCCAGCCTGTCAATATAAATGAACAGACTCTGCTCTTTATAAACGCTTTCACCACAGCTACCATCAGTCACTGTTTACTACCACAGCCATCTGCTCTGGAGTGTGTGTGTGTGCGTGTGTGTGTGCGTGAAGTGGAGTCCATTGAGAGAGAATAATCCCATTAAATGACTACCATTCTCTTTCACTGATGTGGACGACACAAACGTAAATGACAGCTGTGGTCTCTGTCTCTAACACACGCACATGCACACACACACACACACACACACACAAACCTATGTATGTGTGCCACAAAAAGAGCAGCAGCTGTGTCAAAACCGTATAATTTGGATATCAACCTTATCATCATTTAAACATTATTATTTGATGGAATTATGTATAAAAATTCTTAAAGGCATATACAAACAACTCGTTACAGCTATATAAACAATTCATTATTGATCAATCTGTTTTCTCATTTAATCAATGAAATGGTTGATCAATAAAAGGTTAGAAAAGTGCCTAGACCACCAATGAATGTCTTCATATCACATGTTTTACAGCTGAAAGCAAACTAATTTGGGCAGTTTTGCATGGAAAATAGCTTATATGATT
Source organism: Scomber japonicus (assembly GCF_027409825.1). Classification (NCBI taxonomy): domain Eukaryota; kingdom Metazoa; phylum Chordata; class Actinopteri; order Scombriformes; family Scombridae; genus Scomber; species Scomber japonicus. The sequence goes on from NC_070592.1 coordinate 15,124,042, forward strand.
TTATCAATAATCTGAGTATTAACCAAATCATTTTGTTTCAGTTGAGTAATTTATCAACTTATCGTTTCAACTGATTTAATAAATGGAGACAAATACTTCTACTCATTCTTAAATCCTAACATCAGTCCAGACATCTACAATCAAGTCTTATCTGCCAGATTCTGGATGTCTGTGTGCATCTCCACGGCTTATAAAACAGGCTTCAGGGAAGTCAGTGTTGTCATTTTGACTGAGGGAGTAGACAATGAGGGGAGGTAAAAAATGAGGAGAGGAGAGGAGAGTAAAGTAGGTAGGTGGGCAGCTGAATTCAGCAAGGCTTGACAGACAAGGGGGTGGGGTAGGGGGGACCCCAGAAGGAGACGCGCAGTGACACCTCCCCTTCCCTCCTCATTGTTGGAAAGAGAAAGTGGGTTTAAACATGACCTGAGGGTCACACACACACAAACACAGTTCCTCTCCCTCTGCAGAGCATCTGTCTGCCCGCCTGCTGACATCAAGACCTTTTCAGGTCACTGCTCCTTTCTTTCAGAAACAAACACACACTCACACACACACACCAAGAACCCCCCCCCCCCACCCCCACCCCCAAACCAATAAACACGTGCCGTAAATTTATCACGGACACAGACACTGTTCATTATGCAAGCACACCCCGACCATCACATACAAACACAACCTGCATCCATCAAACTACAAATTAAATTAATTTTCTATTCTAACACAAATGACTCGCTGTCTTTCACACGCATGTTCTCATCTTGTACGAACCTGAGTAGAGACTGAGTAGATTTTTGTGTTTTCACATTCGTCACCTGCATAACCCATTTAGAGAAGCTGCAGTTTGATATCACATGTCAAATGAGTTTTGAAGTGATATCATTACAGTGAAACATCGAGGAGGAAATTTGCTGAGCCTCTTTCAACATGCATATGTACACTAGGAGAACTGATGCATGCTGTTTTTATATCATTTTATGTGTAATTATTTCACTCAAAGGAAATTTTGTGAAAACTTATTAGCGGAACAGTGTCTGTTGGAACTATACTCATCTTTATATGTATGTAGCATGTGTCATTTTCCTATTTTTTCTCTTACTTGTCTCTATTCCGCTAAATTTCCACAGCTGGTTGGCCAGGATTACGTTTCATTCTTGAAGAGTCTTGGACTGCTTCACACTTCGTCAACCAGGCCAGACTGGGTCTGACAACACGTCAAGTAACACATTGAAAAATTTGGCTCAAAATGACTCTTTGGTTTTCTTTTGGTAACTGACTAACACTTTTGGGGGGAGCAGGGGCACTATGACAGCTGCTGGTGAGTGATGGCTGAACACCAACTCAACCTGCCAAGACACTAAAGCTTTGATCAAAAACTTATTGAACCATTTCTTCCACAAACGGTCTGTTTTTAGCAACAATACATATCCTATTTTGTGTTCCCAAAAACTAATTCTCACCTTGACTGAATCCAACAGGTCTTTTGGGAAAAAACGCCTCAAACCAACATCTTTCCTGTAAAGAGAGACAGAGAAAAAACAAGAGGAAGAGAGCATAATGTTTATTATGTTTATTATGCTGTAATTATACTGAGGAATGTTAATTGACAACCACTTTTTGCTTTATCTGATTGCAGCAGATTATTTTTTCCCCCTACTGAGAAATTACAAACAACAGTTACAGACAGAAACAGTTAGGCGGACGGGCAACTGAAGACAAACAGAAAACAGAACCAGAAAGCTAAAGTATGACTAAGTGCTGACAACAGAGCACTACTCATCTTTTCCTAAGAGATGGGGATGAAGGAAAACAGAGAGAGTAGAAAAAAGAGATTGAAAGAGAGAGGCATGGAGGAGTACAAAGAGGGAGACCACAGAGACAAAGAAAGATGTGCAAAGCTAAAACAGGAAGCTAGCTAATGACTCAAACTCCTCTGGAGAAAAGACAAGTATATAGAGAGGACAGGGAAAAGTGAAGAGAGAGTAAGGGAAAAGATTATCCTTTCTCCTTCCCATCTTTCTGATCATAATTTTGTTTTCTTTCTATGTTTAAGCACTATAAACCTGACAAATGTTCTCGAAGCCAAATCTGTCTGGTCTGTCATCTGGTGAGCGACGAAAAGAAAAACATAAATAAAAGTACTCTGAAAGATGAAGCACCAAATCAAAGGCCCACGGATTAAACATTTTGCATTAGCTCACAAACCGCAAAATCTGCAGCCAACTACACACAGCAGATCACCAACATGCACACATGTTCTGTGGCTGTGTAACGGGAACTAACCAGTCAGTAGTTTGTTTCGGGAAACCAAACAACAGTGTGGAAATACAATTACAAAAAAACTAGTGTACCATTTGTTACTTATTATATGTACAAACAAAATGACAATATGTGCAACTAGCACTGTAACATTTTTTCCTGTGATTACCGGATAACTTCCTTAAAAATGTTTAAGAGGTTTCCTGAGAACGCTTCATAATTTGGTGATAAATCTGGGGAAAATCAACAGTGTTCATCAGTATGTTTTCAATTAATTGTTTCCAGTGAATTGCTAGTGGAACCAAAAGAGTCTTTTCTTCAGTTCACGAAAGTCAGCTTATGAAATATATGCTCCACAATTACACATATATGGAACGAATAGTGAATAGGTTACATTGGTTTAAAATTAGCTTTTCTTTAAAGGAATAGTTAAACCTTTGAGGAAATGTATTAACTTTTTAATGGAGAGTTAGATGGGAGTATCGTTGCCACTTTCATATCTGTCATATCGGTTTATTATTAAGCTACAGAGAGCAGCTGTTCAGTTTAGCGTAACAAAGACTGGAAACAGTGGGAACCATCTAGCCTAAAACAAAAAGTAACAAAATCCACCAACCAGCACATCTAATGCTCACTAAGGAACACGCTCAGTGATTAACATGTTTGTTTAATCTGCAAAATAACTGTAGTGTAAAAACAAAAAGGATCTAATGGGGAGTTATGAGCCACAGTATTTGTTGGCTAGGAGCAACAACTTCCTAAAGTTGTTTGGCAAGCTCACAGTAACAAAAAAAAACTTCACTGTGACCACAAGATAACAGAAAGTTACTGGTGTTAAATAAATAAATTCCCTAAAAAGCTGAAATACTGCTTCAAAGGGCATTCCTATTTTTCCTATATTTGGTACTGAATATAGCTGTTTTTTGGGGAAACTTCTTGGAAATTATTCATAAACTACAGACTCATGAGAAGTGTAACCTTCTGGTCTTTTGCTTCTGGAAGAAGAAAGGAAGATGAAAAACAGGGACAGTGAAATCACTGATGAAGATGAATTGCCAGAATTTTACAAACTGCATCCAATGCCAATTGAAAATGGTCAGCAGCCATCGATAACGGCCAATGACAGCTTGGTGTATCAGAGCCCCGACAGCACTTTCCCTCTCACTCTCTCTTTGGTTTTAAATATGCATGACACAACATCTTTTCCCCCCAATCGACAGAAAGAGGCGACAAGGGAGAAATAGAAACAAAGCGAAGAGAGGAAGAAACACAGGATAAAAGCATACAAAAATAGAGGATGGGAGCACTGTGAGGAGCAAGAGACAGAGAAGAGATTGAGAGGACGAAGAGGCCAGACAAAGGGATGTGAGCAGACAGCTGAGATAGGGAGACAGTGGGCATTCTTCTCAGTTAATTGGAGAGCTTGTTAGGCTGACGGACTGAAAGAAAGACTTCATTGGGATAGGGCAGCTCATTAGAATCAGACAGGGTTAGAGCCAAGCCTCGTTAAGGCCGCAGTTTGTTCATGTTCTCCACTGACATCCATCTACCAGAGTGCTGATAGTGGATCGAGACATGGAGCAAAGCAGAGACCTACAGCAGAGCTTGATGAACTAAAATAATGGGAATTAAACATAAGTAGTCATGTGTGTGAATACAGATACTGTGTGAAAGATTTTTCTTCACACCAGTAAATGTAATATGTCAAATCACAAATTGCAACTACTGTACAATTAAAGATAGTCTTGGGCAATTCCCACACAATTACCTGACATCTCTTAAATGATGTTTCACTATCCAAACTTTTCAGACCTGTTTTGGCATCCTGTACAGAAAACCTGAGAGAGGATTTTGGGGTATTGTGTTTCTGGCATATCTGCTGGGTTACAAAGCATATTTCCAGTCAGTTAGAGGAAATGAAGAGAGGGGATGTTGAGCCAGAAAGTTTGCCAGCTGGAAGTGAGGGTCCTCATTGCTCATGAAGAAAAATACTTACTCTAGTAGTTCATAGTTGGATTTCTTGTCCAGGGCGTTTCCTCTCATCTCTTTGAAGAACCTCCTGGAATTTTAAACATGGAGAGATAACGAGATCAGCGTCGCTTACTGCAGCCACACCCACATGAAAAATCTTTATCAAAATGTTTCAAGTTTTTAAATTGCATTAACACAACACCAAAGACACACTGCAATGAAATTAAAGATTACATTTTTGAGGGTGTTGCCTTGAATAATGAATACTGGCACGAATGCTGGCAAGCGTTATCAGTGTAGCTGAAGGGCAAACAGATTGCTCGACACGAAAACAACTCAAGTGGTGCAAAAGCAACTCAAACTGTCTCTTTAATTGGTAGTTTAGACTAGAATATAGCTAAAATATACATACTTGGTAATGTTTCAGAGTGAAAAAAGAAGTAATATAAAAAGATAATAGATATATAAAGAGATGGACAGAATGAATTGTGAACTTGAACTCAGTGCTGTGAGCGTGTCTCACCTGATTTCTAGACAGCCCAGTTTAAGAGCTACATCTTGCTCCACCTGTTCCCCGGTCTCCGTCATGTAATCATTCTTCACCTGGGAGACGAGACATATACATGCCACAAACATATGTTTATAAAACAACAAATGGCAGGCCACACAAATGCACACACAGTCCTACTGGCCTAGATAAACAAACACATACAGTCTTCTAGCAGTACCATATGTCTCAATTTGGACTGGCGTGTGTGTGTGTCTGTGCGTTTGCGTGTGCGCGCGCGTGTGTGTGTTTGTGTGTGTGTGTGTGTGTGTGTGTGTGTGTGTGTGTGTGTGTGTGTGTGTGTGTGTGTGTGTATGCACCTGGTGGTAGAAGTAATTGAGTGTAGGTTTGTCTTCTGTAAACTGCTGCACAAAGCCCTTTGGGAGATAGCGGATCCTTAATTCATACCTACAGAGGAGAGGAAGTGAAGGAGAAGAGGCAAAAATTACATACAGGTTGAGGCACAAGATTATAAGACCAAGAAACCAAACAAAAACACAAGAAGGCAATAACGGTGAGTAGACGGAGGAGAAAGAACTGATGGAGGTTGGTAGAGAGGCAGAGACAGAAGGAGGTGAAGAAAAAATGAGATGCAAGAATGTAAATAAGATCATTGGCAGAGAGACATTGAGTGTTGTTGACTTAGTCGGACAAAGTAGGCATCTGGTTCCGTCTCTCTCTTTATGTCCACAGTGCAAAAGGTCCTCACCATATAATAGTATAAGCACCACAGTGGCCACAATAATGGTAATATATACCAGTGCATTAACATCCAAACTGCCAAACCAACACAACAACAGTGCACCACACACAAGGCCTCCAAACACCACACAACAGATGGGTCACACTGTTTTTCATGACGACGTTTGCAATATATCACTTCTGCTGGAGCAGACTGCTGAAGCTACTTGTTAGGAAAACAGTGACTTTGTCTGACTTTACAAGGCCAAATAAGACATGCCTAACATCTAGGAAAATGATAATGAAGTGCAACCTCACAGCTTTCCTAGAAATGGATTTTCCGCAAGGACCTACACACACCGTTTGTGAACCTGAGCAGATTACAAATTATTAAGTAATTAAATCAAAATCTTATTTATTTATTATTATTATTATTATTACATACCTATTTAGGTATTACATTTCTACTAATAACTACAAACAATAGCTGTGTAATAAATGCAGTTTACAATATTTCCACTTGAAATGTAGCGCCTAAGTACAAATACTTTTAGTACAGTATCTGAGTAAATGCATTTTTTACTTGTACATCAGTATTTTTTTCCCTGCTGGCTGCATAACACCCACTCTGCCTGTGAGCCAATCAAGTAGCTCCAAACTAACAGCACTGTAAAAAAAAAGGAAAAAAAAAGGGGGCCATTTATGCTTCAGTAAACTCTTATATACTTATATAATCTTCAATATGCCGCTTTTGTGTTACATTTGTGTATCACAGTATTTATTGATATAACTGCCTCGAGTTTAGTCAGTGCACAGACAGACAGACTTGTGTTCTCTCACCTCCACTCCTCACTTGATCGTGTCTGTTCATATTTCTCTCTGACGTGGGAAACGCCCATATCTGGATGAAGCCAGTGCACTTGGTCTCTGGATTGGATGTTGCTGAGGCGCAGGCCGAAACACGACGTCCAGCGCACTTTGTGGATGTCTAGAATCTTCTGGATGATTCCCTGGGGACAAAGAGTAAATTGTATTATATTATTGTATTTTTATAGTCAGTACTGTGAAAAAGATGTAGGCACAGATGTTTCGATTCTTAACTGCAAAGCTTGGTCACCGCAAATATTGATTTAGTTAATTTGAGAAATAAAAGCTACTCATGGCATTATTTTTCAGAGCATATTCACTTTGATTTTAGTACTGTACATTTTCAAATACTTTCCCTGCACGGTTACACACAGTTATAAAGCCATTATAAAACTAAACACTAGTAGTATTGGCAAAGGCATATCAGACTAAACTAAGCTAAATTACAATGCCTTTGCCCCTTTATCCATACTTACTATAATTGTTGTGGAGGACCAACACATATTGTGGTCATTTAAAAAAAATAAAACTAAATGCCCGGTGGACAAAACATTTATCCAGTCTATGAAGCCATCAGTCTGCCAACTGTGCTAATATTTATGTCTGGCACTTTGCATCAGGTCAACTGGGGCATCAGTGTATGCATGTGTATGTGTGTAGGTGACTTCAAGCAATTTAACATGACATCCCCACCCAAACAAGTTGACAGGCATCATACACACACGCACAATAATGCTCACAGAACCATGTGTGTTGCCATGTAAAACGCTAGGGGGGTCTGACCTAGATACTGGAGGAGAGGAGACATTTGCAGTAGTGCATCTTGTATGACCACTAAAGTTTGAGCTGTATAAAAGTAGTTTCTGCATGATGGGAGAGGATCTAAAAGCATACTGCTAAGTAAACCTATACTGGTACACAGGCGTGCCCTGAGGTAAGATGTGTTTGCAAGAAAAATATTCTCATAGTGCCGAGTGTCCTTTATCAAAGCAGACAGCCAGGACATTAAGATGAGGACACCAAACCTTTAAAAACTACTGCTGGGGGCATGAAGTCCAGTACAATTACTCTGAACTAAATACTGCCAGTGTGAAGGTTATAAGGCTTGTAATAGTCAAAATATTTCTTAAATGTATTAGTATTGTCTGTGCAGCATGATATATCGTATTCTACTGTCCCAAACTTCCACTGTTGTCTGAAAACACACTGTTAAATTAGGTGAAATGTTCATTGTATTGTAGTTTATTTTACGCTGATCCCACGTACATGATTATGCTACTGTGTTACACTCACCAGAGCCATGTGTGGAAATCTGTGGTTGAAAATCGTCTCCCAACAAATTACTTCTGTTTGAGTAAGACTTTCTAAAAACTAGTTTTGTTGTGGGTCATTTTTTTGAAGATTTACATCTTCAGTAGGAACAAACGGGCCTGATTGCTGAGCCACCAACTGGGTAGGAAACTCGGACGGTATTAAAAGACAAAAAAAAACACAATTTATTTTGGTCTTTTCATTAGATTTGCTGAGATTAAAAAAATGTTTTTAAAAAAGGAACGCCAGACTTATCCTTAAAGACTGTCAGTTTCATTCCCTTTTTTTTTTTCTTACCCTGACATCGGTTGCATCTCCATATCTGATATTGGAGGACCAGCAGCTGTTTTCGGTGTTGGTTTCAAAATGATAGAAGACTTTCAGAACCCTGTCCACGGAGCCGGCCATGGTTCGGTCCGATCCTCCCGCGCTCAGCCGTGACTTGGCACCTCCTAAAAGGGTATGATTCAGGTTGGGGTCCAGGTAGGGCGTCGCCATGGTTTTCCCTGCTGCCACTGCCGCTGCTAGGTGTCTGTCATATTCTGGGTGGAAGGGAAGAGAAAATCAGAAGTTGGTGAAATGAGAAAGAATGAAGTATTGAATCAGAAGGGATTAAAAGGAAAGTTTTTTTTGTTTTTTTTATTAAGATTTATTTTGGGCTTTTTTGGCCCTTATTTTGGCAGGAAACATAGAGGAATGACCTTCAGCACAGGTCCTTTGCCAGATTTGAACCAGGGACGCTGTGATTACATGGCATGCACGCTAACCATTCGACCACCAGGGCGCTCCTGAAGTAAGTTTTTGAACTACTTTCCGACTATGATAGTTCTGTCTGTTAGTAAATAATCTCTATTGACTCTCAGAAAAATCACAAGATGAGTATATATTCAGGTTTCAATTAATCACTTGACCATTTAGTCTGTAAAATTCAGGAATGCAACAAACAACCTTTTTTATTATCATTTAACAATTAGTTGCTTTGTCCAGAAAATTTCAGAAAATGGTGAAAAATGTTCGCCACAGTCAAAGATGACATCCTCAAATGTAGTGTTTTGTGCTGACCAACAGCCCACGACCCATAGATACTTAGTTATCTATCATAGAGGACCAAAGAAACCAAGAAATATTCACATTTGAGAAGCTGGAATCAGAGAATTTGGGCAATTTCATCTTAAATGACTCAAAAGAGATTATTAAAATAGTTTGTGATAAATTTAACAGATGCAGTTCTAGTGAAATGTGATACAACTGCTCATCATAACTTCTTTAAGCACAAACAGCAGATCAGAAGCCAAAACTATATAATTTTCTGTCATACATGACCAAGAAAAGCAGCAAATCCTCACAAACCAGAAGCTTGATCTATGTTTGGCATATTTAACTAAACAAATAGTGTACAATAGACTATATAATTCAATTCATTTTCATTTATATAGAACCAAAACACAACAAGTAATCTCAAGGTACTTTTCTCATACAGCAGGTCTAGATAATACTGTTTAATTGAATTTAAAGAGACCCAGCATTCCTCCATGAGCAGCACTTGGCGACCGTGGCAAATAAAAACTCCCTTTTAACAGGAAGAAACCTCAAGTAGAACCGGGCTCTAGGTGGGAGGCCATCTGCCTTGATCTGTTGATAGTTTAATAACTGAGTAATGCTACATTTTTTCTTCTCCACTCTGCTGTTGAAGCACTTGTAATGCTGCCGACTTGAATCCTGCCCTACTTGAAATAAACTGTATAGCTTGACGTCACATTAAACTGCAGCAAGATGAAAAACACTAAACATGACACACCGGGGAGAGAAATAAAAAAAGGTGCTGTCAAGGTCAAGGCTCAGTGAATAAGCACCCAAGTCTACGTCAGAAAGAAGACAATGCACCTCGGCAGCCATTTTTCCTGTAGAAGAAGTCCTGACATTGACACACTTCCTGGAATTTCATGGCAACTACCTCTTCCAGGGATGAGTGTGGCATGTGTGTGTGCTCAGATGTAATCCTGACGCTGTGTAGAGAAAGATACTGAGAGATATGAGTTTCCTTTTCTTCCTGTTTTTTTCCTCTCTCCTCCATTAAAGGAAAATTGATATGTTCTAGTAGGTAATTACACCTGAGAGAGAGGGAGAGAAAGAGCGGATACACAAACACACACAGACGCATAAACACACACGTAACTCAGAGGAAAGACTGCAAAGTTGTTGATGGATATATCACAGCAAGATAAAAATGTGCTCCCGAGTTTCTTCGCCAATTTTAAATGGTAATGACCTTAAAGTCAACAAATCACTCCACTGGCTTTCAGCACTCTAAGCAGTCTCTCTGTCTCTGTCACACACACACACACACACTTCTGCAGAGCAACGGTAGCTTTGGCTGTACACCAAGTCAGTTCCCATGGAGTCAGATGTCACACTGCAGAGGGGCTTCATGCTAGTTGTGTGTGTGTGTGTGTGTGCGCGTGTGTGTTTCTGTTCTTGTTAATGTGTGTTAAAAAGAGATTTCATTCATACCTCTGGCCCAACACATGGGGAAGGGGCTACAGCCACTCGTTGCCATGGAAATGCATGTCTGTCCCTGCCCGTGTCCGTCTGTGCCGTAGACGGATAGGCAGCTTGTAGCTTCACAACCGCGCATCGCACACGACACGTGCGACACGCTTCTCGTGTGCAGAGGTTACATAAATAAACACGCACACTGAAATCCTGACACAACTGCGAGGACACTCAATACTAAACACACACACACAGAGTCTCCGAGTCAGATGTCCCTAACACCCTAACCCAACTTTTGTCAATAGCTTGCTTTGCCAACAGTTTCTTCCAGAAAGATAACAGCAGAAATCCTCAACAAGGTCGATATTTCTGGTCTTCGTAGAGAGTCTGAAGATGCTACAGAAAACACTTTAAAAGCAGGAACAGAGGACACATAATTGTCAGCTTTGATCCATCAAAAAAACACTGGAAAATGGGCATGTCCTCTTAGAAATTCTTCCTTTAAAAGAGCCTGTTTACTGTCTGTCAAGTCTTGTCTTTTTAATCTTTTCCTGAAATATCCCCAGAGATGTAAAGTCACTTCCATCCACAAACTTCTCTCCTCTTCCGCTTCTCTTTTACTCCTCAGCGGCGCCTCTCTTGATGGAAACACACTGTTTGTTTATCGGCCGATTTCTTGCCACATGCCTGCACTCCATAGTTACACAGTTGCTGTGGAAGTGTCAAGCGGCCATTGCTTAGGAGAGGGTTCGGGTTATTTCCCCTCTGCGGAGTCCCCCGTGATGGCGAGAAGACCGCTCCTCCAACAAAAAGTTCACAGCCAGATCCAACTTGTGCAGTGTTGATCGAACACACATTCAGTCGGTTAGTGCTCGCAAAGACGGACAGGCGATTACTGCACTCAGTGTGAAACAAACTGAAATTTATCTTCTTCTCTGAGAAACAGAAAATGAGGGGAAAGAGTGCGCCAAACAAACAAAAGCAACAGAGACAGAGGGGAAGAGAGAGGCAGAGAAGTGCAGAGACACTGGGAAAGGCAGCGATTGTTTCGGGATGAATGAGAGGAAAAGGAGGACAGAGCAGAGCGACTGAAAGTTGAGTGGGGAATGAGAGCGGCTGCTGGAGGAGCAGGAGGAGCCAGAAACTATTAATATGCTAATCTCGCTAGTCTCTTGTGTTGAATGAAAAACCCCTCCCACCTCTGTTTATGAAGCTGACCTCAGAACAGCTCTGTATGTTTGACTAACAAAGAGGAAAAAAAGAGAAGAAAAAAACATTCATTTAACTTTAAGTACTTCATATTAAGCAGAAAACTGTTTTATTCACTGAAGGTAAATCAAAAAGCAAATGCAAAAATAAAGGCAGGGCAGAAAAAGTACAAAACTACATCTCTATCATCTCCTACTGTACACACAGTCCTCCCAAAACACATTTAAGATTAAATAAATAATTTCTTTGATAACAGACATGATCAAACCTGCAGGGCCTGCACAGGACAGGACAAATCATATTGTTCTGTCTTTCTAACCTGAATATATAAAAATTAATAAATCAAATGGAAAATGTTCCCCCCAAAAAGCAGAAAAGAGAGAAGAGACGAGCGGCCATTGCCCTGGCTGTGCCCGGCATGCAAACTAGCAGCTGCAAGCAATATCCCAATCACTCCACTTCCAAACCCTAAGGTCTCAATCAAATCACACTTCATAGTGCCAGCTCACTCAACCTGTGCTTTGGGTTCACGCTATCTTCACTGCTATCTCTCACAAAAGGCTCGTCTCTGAGGCGGCGTGCCTCCAATACCCTGCAGACAAGTGGCACCTACTGCTCTCAGTGTAACTGCTAACCAGATGCCAGCCTCCATTCATCAAACAGACATTTAGGCTGAAGACGTCCTCGACTGAAGTGCTCAACAGAGTTCAAAGAGTTACTGCACATAAAGCCAATGCACAGAAACTTGTATTTTTAATGTTGCTTGATGTGAGGCAGCATTAAACCTTATGCCATAAAATGTGCTGTTTAGTGTGTGTGTGTGTGTGTGTGTGTGTGTGTGTGTGTGTGTCTGTTCGCACGTGTGTGTACTTCCTATAATTTGTGCTCCATCTCAGGCGCAGGCCATTGTTACAAAAATCTGGTGGGAGCAGGGGGTTTTAGTCATGTGTGTGTGTGTGTGTGTGTATGTGTATGTGTGTGTGTATGTGTGTGTCCGCGCACACTATTGAAAGCCTTTTGTCAGAGGGCCGGATGTTGCCATGAATGAGAAGAGCTCTTTTGGGACTAAGCCAAAGCCTCTCTCTCTCTCCATCTTGATTTTGTGCTTATAAACATGATTATTTTAGCAGGGGAATGGAAATGCAACACCTATGACCTACTAAATGCAAATAAATACTGAAAGGCAGATAATCCTCTGAACTGTAAATGTAACTTTAATGTATTCTTGTACATGTTTTATCAGTGAGTGATCGATGTGTTCACATCCATGCCTTGAAGTTAAAATACACTCTTGAAATACAAACATTTTTCACAAAGAAAATGTTGCTTATAATCATTGTTATTCTCAGAACTAAACATAATGATGAAAATGTATTGATGACATCTATTCAGACTTTCTACTGTTTATGTGAAGTATACAGCTTCCTCCCTTACTGTGTAATACTGTATTTAGGATGTAATTAATTTCCATTGCTGTTAAAACACATTTGTTTAGTGTCAAGCCTTCTTAAGTGATTGACATTAGGTATAATTTAACATCATCTCAAAATATGGGTTTGACTCCTTCATGTCCTCTGGCCTTGCATTTGATCAAATAAAGCATTAAAAACTATTATTATCCTTGAAACGCACTCAACAAATTGTGCTTCTGCGTTGTCACTTCCACTTATATTTCAGCACGACCTCACAGCTGGCAACAAAGTACTGTTAAATAATACTCCAGAGGGGGAATTCATCTACACTGACAAGTAAAAAGCTGGAAAATATCAGATGAATAAATGACTCTAGCTGAATAAATGATGAATAAATGACTCTAGCTGATACAAAAAGCATTAAAAACATGTCACTCACGCAGTTGTGGTCGACCCAATTCCTAAATAGCATTACAAGATTCCCTGTGTTGTATTCTGGGTCAACAAATCAACAAAAAGGGAGCCATAGATGTTAATGAGGCAGCACAGACTTAATTAATGTGTTGCAACTGGGCAGCAAGACCTTCTTTCATGGTGTGATGCCACAACATGTAAACATGCTCCTCTGCTGCTGCCTGCTGCTGCTGGGACTTTTAGCCATATTGAAATAAACATATTTTGTCTCTGGTATCTACAATGTCAAGATTACAATTAGTCACACACTCTTATCTACAGCGATGTTCAGTCTCTGCCTTACTCCTGTCTCTGCTAATGAGACCAAAACACACTCACACACATAAATGGTCCCACTCTCAGTTTTCTCTCTTGTTTAATCGTCTTATGAATTCACAAATATGACTCATGTAAATACACATCATTAGTGTACTGTGACTATAAGCTAAGGCTGTCAACAGAAACGGAAACACAGACACAACAAAACGGCATGTAGCTAGAAAAGAGCGCTCATTAGAGTGCAGATCTCCGCCAGGTCTGTTGCCAGGCAAGATGGCGACGAAGTGAACAAAAACAGGGATTAATTCATCCTATATTGTGCGTAATCTTAGTGAATCATAACAAATAAGGTAAGGAATTCATCTCCAGACGCTCCAGTTAGAATATTTGAGATTTGAGACACGATGAATGCCAAAATGTGGGTAAGCCTCGTTTTAAGACTCGCCGACTACTGGAAATGTCTTTTGCCATGTTGTACTGCATGAATTCACAACACAACCTGCTCTCAAGGTACCGAAATTTAGCAACAATTGATCTAATGTGGCAACAAAGCATGACTAATTGTCACTAGAAAGAGTCCAGGAGATGAAGCAGCTATTGATCCGGCTAACAGCAGCAAGGAGTGAGCAGTCAATGGTGTTATAAAAGGGTTTTTTAAAAATTGTGAAAGGCCGCAACCACAAGAGGTCCTTTAGCCTACGGTCATAAATGTGAACAAAAAATAACAGACTGATGGGTCCAGTAGTATGCGAGATTAGATAAAACTCATAATACTGACAGTTGTTTTTACTTCTATCCTACACTTAGTACTGTTAGTGATCAAATATACAGAAATGAAACTTCTCCTCATCTATTCTCTAATTTAGAGCCTCCTGGTGGTCACATGACACCGCTTGAGCCGCTGCCGTTAGGAACTGTTTGTGAGTGAACGAAGCAGCTGTGTGATCATGAATACTGTATGTAGCAGCTATGTATAAAAAAAAACAAGAGTCCAGCTACTCACCTGTGTAGTAGGCAATCCTGGAAATATCTGAAATACAAAAAAGAAAAAAAAAATTAGTTACCTACTAACATTTTGAGCCACTGCATTAAAGAAATCATTAGATCAGTTCAACAGCAGGTGATTACAGGCGACTCTGGTTTAAAAATAATTCATTGGGTAAAGTAGGTCAATAACATTGATTGAGAAAAAAATCTATATCTCATTGTTACATGATTAACCCCAACCAAGTCAGTCAGTTTAAAGAGCTGATTTAAAAAGGGGAGGAAGGACAGAGTTCATGTGTTCAGACCTCGCAGCTGTGAGATGCTGCAGAGTTCATCCACCCTCTTTGATTTAAAAAAGGTAGACTTTGAACACAACAGTCTTAAGCCAGTGTTAAGTCTAGATCATGTCAGATTAATACCACATGACAAAATTAAACAGAAAAACTATTTTATTAATCAAATAACCATTTAGTAAGTAGTCATTTTATAAAGGAAAAATGCCAAATATTTGTTGGTTGCAGCTTCTCAAAGGTGAGGATTGTAAACCTTTGTGTGTCATACATGAGAGTAAACTGAAAATCTTTGGATCTTTGACTGTTGATTTGATAAAACGAGATAGTTTAAAAGACATTGCCTTGGGTTTTTAGTGAAATATTTACAGTAATGGTTAGCTGCAGCTCTGGTTACATCTAGAACATACTTGTTTGGCTGCACTTAGGCTGTTTCTTTTATACATAGAGCAACGTTAAATATAACATGTTGAATTTACATTTTTTTAACTTCCTGTTTTGAATTGATGCAAACAACCAGCTTGCTTGAAGCATAGGTCTGCTCAAGGAGCTGTTGAGGATTTTAGAGGTGGGTGCACTGGCTTCTCTGCAGCCTATGATTATACCCACTAACAGTCTTCTCTGCATAAACCTGCGCAGATGTTCTTGTGTATCTTTGGAGAACCATAAATCCAGTTTTAGGAGTAGTCTTATCAATTTAATATTTGTTTTACTCTTTATTGCTCATTCCTGCTTCTTTTTCAATCGAGCTACCTTATGTGCATACATACATAGGCCTTATATTTGAAACACAAAATTACAAATATCAATGCTACAGACTGCACAAAATGCTCATTTGATTGTACACTGGGAGACAAAGCGGCTGCGTCATTATCGAACGAAGGTGCATTACACCGATACAGCTCCCAAACTCCCACAGGAAGCCCAGGAGACGCCTTCTGGGTACTTGACACCCAGTTAGATCAGAGATAGAGCGGTGTGTAGGCAGAGGTCAGGAGGATAAGTACATAAGTGCTTTAGACACCCTATTGTACGCACATATATATACACAGGCACACAAAACACACACTCTTACAGGGCGGTGAAATGACAGCAGGGGTCATCAACAAAGATGATGTAATGCTGAGATGAAAACCCAGCAAAAGGAAATGCCAACAAGGTGACTCATTGTGTGTGTGTGTGTGTGTGTGTGTGTGTGTGTGTGTGTGTGTGTGTGTGTCTGTGTGTATTATGGACGAACCCTTTGAAATATGAAACCAGGAGCAGTGTGTGCGTGGTAGTGGCAGCAGGAAGGAGGTGCAAATATGACACCGTTAAGTTAACCACTGAAAATCTGCAATAACATTTTACAGTACTTGCAGCTTTAACTCAATATGCACAACTTTGTGCACCACCAGTTAACTAATCCTTGAATTTACAGGCATACAAATTTCATCTTTGCATCTTCCTTTTAATAAGTAAAGGCAAAGACGAACATTATAATAAATGGTTCAACTATATCTATATCCTCAGTGCCTAAACCAGATCATGGTAAAGTGATACGAGCCGTTTTATAACGACAGAATCTGTCTCAAAGTGTTTATAATTATATCTACATAGATCTGAAACCTACAGACACCATCTGTTGTGTGGATGCTGCGATAGCTTCAGTCTGCCTGTCTTGTCTTTCTCACTGTAAGTTAAGTGCTCTGCAACCGTGCTCCCACTGCGATGGTCTAAACACTGTAGGTGACCTTTTCCTGTCTGAGAAACAAGATGAGACAGCACCTGAAGAGCTGGAAAAAAGGCAGTCAAACTTTATTAAAGGATTGATTAAAACACACTGTCAGCCTACATACTTTTGGCTCTTTTTAAACACAATTTATTGATATATATCATCAGCAACACCACAAATTATAGTTTACTGTGTGAAATTTCTCAATGAAATACTCTGCAGGAGTTGCTAGCATGGTGCTAATTACAGATCAGCTTGTTTAACCACCTCCACTGCGCATATTTTAAAAAGGGGGGCCCTCAGTCTCTCTGGAGTGTGAACACACTTGCCACTAGACTGGCAGGCAGCCCAAAACACCTGCTCCTCAAGCTGTCCCCAAGATCCAGACACACAGAGGAGAGGAGCAAGGATTCATGTTACAGTTTTATACAGACATGTTAGCGTCTATCCCTGTTATTATTTAGTATTTGTTGTAAAATTGATGATATATTTTAAAGTCTGTATCCTGAATCTGAAAGTAAATCCATGACATAAAATCCTTTCACTGACACCAGCTGTTTTCCTACTCTGTGTGTGTGTGTGTGTGAGAGAGAGAGACATGCACCGGCTATTGTGGCATACAAGTTAAATAAAAAGAGGAGTTCAAGCAGCACAAATCCTGCTGCAAGTCTTACGCCAAAACACAAACAGCTGCTGTCAGAATTACAGCTCTGCTCACTGAAGAAGCCAAAACAAAACTGCTGATAAACAATTGTGGACGCGTGTGTTTATCACTAACCTGAAAATTTCACACTCAGATTTATATTCTTCTGCATTTGTTTAATACTTGTTGGCGCTTTCTATTTGGTATATGTTGGACAGAATGAGCCTGTGTTAGTAAGAGGTGAATATGTGGGTGCTCTTACTGTACATATTACAGGTCTAAAAAAAAAAACCTGTCAGCAAACACCTTTAAAGACAGATGGATCTAAACACAGACACACAAACAAAGAAAAAAACTCACTGTTGACAAAAAAAGGAAACAAAAATCACAGAGACATGATAGTCTCAATGTCTGCAAGCTGTGTATAATTGAGCGTTAACCACAGGTTTTTTTGGTGTGGATAATTAGAACAATCAAGAGACAGTCTGCTGTACAGCTATGTCTTTGATCCGTAGTTTACTGAAAATCATAGATTGAGGAAGTCAGAGTAGACATATTTATTTACTCAGGATAGTGGTGAACTTTAAAGAGCCTCATATGAAACACAAAACACAACCTGAGGGGTTTTTAAAAAAAGCAGGAATTGGATTATATTACAACATAAAAAAGTCTGTTGCTGCTCAGTTCTCATCATTGAAATGGAAATGACTGTTATTAGTGCAAGATGTGTGTTTTAAAATCACATTTTTTAGTAGCAACTTCCTTTGCATTTGTATATTTTATATATATATATATATATATATATGCACATACATATAAAAACTTTTTTTTTTTTTTTTTTTTTTTTAATTTATTCATTTTCCCCCACAAGCAAAAACATAACAGTTCTCCTGCAGGAATTAAATGAATTAACCTGAGGAGAGCAGTCAGCTGTTCTGCCTCGTTGCTCTGTGTGTAATGTTCAACCTTCAAGCTGAGCTGGCACACGCTGATGATTGTGTGTGTGTGTGTGTGTGTGTGTCCCTATGTCACTACGATGCAACAACATGACGCCTGGGGCACCAATCACACCTGCCAGTCACACACAAACACACACACACAAACCCAAACACAAACGCACAGTGGTGTGTTTGTGCTTGAAAACATATTTTTGTAGGCGAAGGTTTTAAAGCAAAGTTTCAGCCTTGACGTATCATCTTATTCAAGCGAGGGTAGTATTTTTCATGACTCAATTTAGAGCAAAAAAGATCAATTATACCACCATGGTCGGCTGAGTTCTTTGTAGATATGGCTGCATAGATAATTTATTCAAACAGGATCACATGTGCCTTTTTCTCATGTCATTATTCACATTCAGATAGACTGTGCAATTATTCAAAACCTGTCACACTGACATCAAATAAAATGCACTGCGCGCACACACACACACACACACACACACACACACACACACACACGCACACACACAAAGACACAGATGATGCATAAGTGTAGATAAGTCCAACGCATGCAACATAATAAGGTCACGTAAACGCATGACTGCTCATACACATTTATCTGCAAAAGCACACACACACTGCGACGCACACATTCATTCAAGTGTGTACAGTTCAGGTGCAGTGATAAAGCTAACTGGTTTACTGGAGCGGCACACACGTTTCTATATCACGCTCAGACCAGATACACTTTGTATAATTCAACACAACAGATTTAGGGCGAAAGAAGTGTTGTGATAGCTTAAGCTCTAAGCTGATTTAAAAAAAAAAGGATATCAGCCTCTTATCTTTTAAAAATGTGCATAATAAACCAATAAACCAATTTAAGTTCAGGTTTTTTTTGTGTGTGTGTGTGGGGGGGGGGGTTGCAGGAGAAGGAAATCAAATGTAATATTAAATACTGAAATCTGAAGGTGAGCAAATGCCTCTTAGCCTCTTGTGTGTGAGAGAAAACACAAGGAAGGTGGTTTATGATTTTAAAAAATTAGGGCTGGAAAATAAATATGCAATATGGCCTACTGTAATTTTCAAATATCAGGAGGCACAATATCCGTTAAAGTCTAGATGTGCGTCAAAATACCATTTTAAATTAAATATTTTGCTGCACATATTCTACACACTTAAATAAGCATCTTTGATTGATACATCTTGGTAAAAATGATCATTCCCTCTAATATCGCAAATCACATCACGATTGCAATATCATAACATAACTGCATTTACATACTTTTAGAGTAGTGTTGGAGCAGACTAATACATTGTAAAATGTATTTTTAACTACACTAAAAATAGCTAACAAAAGATACACTTTCCTTCATGTGGGAGCCACTGTATGCTTCTTGTTTTAGCAAATTTTCATCAATAATGAACAAAATCACAATATTAAATTGCTGAAATATAGATGATCTAACCTAGAAACAAAATGCCGTAAGGGGGATTGTCTACATGCCTACATTGACACACACACACACATAAAAATGTGCACAAAATTACACACTAACACCTACACACAGAGCCACATCAGAATAACTCTACAAATGGATGCACACTTGTATTCAAACACAACCCACTAATTTGACACACACTTGCACATACGCCTCCCACACACAGACACAGACACACACAGAGACACACACACACAGGCAGCACTAATCAACATCACTACACATGCACACTTTAAGCTGAAGCCTACTACATACAGACACACAAACACATCTCCTCCTTTTTCACTGCTGATACACACATAACTACACACTCTATCATAAGCATGGCAGATGGTACTATCACTTAATTTACTCTGTAATCATTGGGTCTGTAAAATTTCTCAATCGATGAATCATTTGGTTCATAAAAACCTTGGAATGATTTTTTTGTTGACCAACAGTTCAAAAAAACCCAATGTTATTACAGAGAGAAAAGCAACAAGATTATAACAATTGTCTTTTCTGAACCAGCAAATATAACTGACGAGATGATTCATCTAAATGAGTTGTCAAAATGGTCAATCGACTAATCAATTTGATCTAGTTCTTCTCTAGTTTCAATGAAGTGTAACTGTGTCTATGTGCATGCACATTTTTGCGCTGTGTGCTGTGTATGTTTGCCGCTTTTTTCTTCTAACTCTTCCTCCTATTCCTCCCCCACATCACAATCATCATCACAATTATAAATACCCCCAAAAAAGCCAACGACAATAGTTTTCCAATTTGTACTTTTTAAATCAACCAGTAATGACAGAATTGTTCTTTAATTTCACAGCTTAACACATCTAAACCTTTCCAGTATATACAGTATTTTAAACACACACACACAAAGTTTAGAGTGTTGAGACTGCAGCATGAAAACACAGATATGGTTTATATATGCATACGTGTTATGTATGCATGTATGTTTATGCATGTGTAAGTTGTGTTTGTTTAGAGTGCGTTTAAACACACACACACACACACACACACACACACACACACACAAAATATATATATGTTTAAACGCACTCTAAAAAAAACACAACTTACACATGCATAAACATACATGCATACATAACACGTGTCCACCCACACACAGACATCCTTACCATGGTATAGTCCTTCCATTTAAAGTCGAGAAGAGAAGAGAAGAGAAGAGAAGAGAAGAGAAGAGAAGAGAAGAGAAGAGAAGAGAAGAGAAGAGAAGAGAAGAGAAGAGAAGAGAACAGAAGAGAAATGAGTGTGATCCCCTACAGCTGACAGGCAGCTATATTGGGAAAGCCAAAATCCTGGGCTTCTGTGGTCTCTGGGCTAGTGCTGTGCTAGCCAGCTAACTCTGTAATGATGGCTAATGTCAGCTTAAGCTTACAACTCAGCCTCCTCCTCCTCCCTCTACTACTACAACTACTACACTGACACACAGACACAGAGCAGTGTGAGTGGGAGTAGAGTAAAGGGATAGAGAGAAAGAGAGGAGCCTATGACCGTGAGGGTGGGGGGGGGGGTGAAAGAGAGAGATCATGGAAGAAGGGGGAGGAGGAGTGGTGTCTTTGTCTCCCAAGAGAGGGAGGGAGTGAGCCAGATGTACTGTAGAAGAGAGAGAGAGAGAGAGAGAGAGAGAGAGAGAGAGAGAGAAAAGGAGGTGGAAAGAGATGATGCAACAACTGCAAGAAAAGAAAAGAAGTGAGAAAGAGGGAGGAAAGGAGAGTGGAGTACAAAGAGAGGAGTGTAACAATACAGAAAAACAAGAAAAGAAAGTGAAGAGGAACTAATGCAGGGGAGGAAAACAGAGCTGAAACTGACATAACGAGAGAGGGAGGATGGAGTATGGGTTATTAAAACACTGTGTGTGTGTGTGTGTGTGTGTGTGTGTGTGTGTGTGTGTGTGTGTGTGTGTGTGTGTGTGTGTGTGTGTGTGTGTGTGTGTGTTGCCTTTGGCTATTCTGCACAGACGCACCCCTGAGGAGACACTCAATTAGTCATAATGCAATGTTCTCTACTCAATGCTGTCCAGAAATTATAATAGTACCTAAACTCTGAAACTCTCTCTCTCTTTCTCTCTATGTATATATATAGACATATAGATAGATAGAATATATATATATATACACTCTATCTATATCTATATATATATTTTTTTTTAACGTTACCAAACAAACAGAATATCCTCATGTTGGTAACATGTTTATACTCCTTCATGCTACAATGCTGCATTTAATGAAAACAAATTATTCAAGGGAAACCAAACTGGTTGCATGCATTTACAATAACTACTTCTATCTATCTTCTTGCTGATGGTCTTGTTTGCTTATGTGGGTCATATAGAGGTATCAGTATTAAATTAATACTTTAGGTATTATCAAATGTTTCTTTTAAAAAATATATATACAGGAAAAATGTTAGTTCGCAAAATAAAACAAAATAAAGTGCAGGGCGTGTGTGAGATGTAATCTGCCAGCAGTGACTTTTATCTAGGATCACAGAAGAGTCATTCAGCATTTAAGAGTGTTAACATCGTTGTCCCAAAGGCAGAAATCTGTTGTTGCAGCAACTTTCCTATCTGTGGCTCATCTCCACCGTTTGTGCAGACAGATACGGAGAACAAAACGTGCTCAAAGTGCTGCGAAATCTGTGTGCTGTCACTGATTCTAGGTACTATAGTCAGTCTGTCACAGTATATTCAGTCACACTGGACACAAAGTCTATGAATGAGCTGCGACAGAGAGAATCCCTCTCTGACACACACACACGCACACGCACACACGCACACGCACGCACACACACACACACACACACACACACACGGACAAGACAAGAGTTATTCAGGAGTAAAGCAGATTAATGGGCCACTGGATTAGTAGGCCAAGATGTCACATACACAAACACACACATATACACACACAAGCACACAACCAATACTCTCATTTAGAAGGTGGATTACGAGCTCATCAGTGCATCCCTGCCTGATGAGTTGATGTATTAACATCGCCCTCTAGTGGCGCTGCTTTTTCTATTGATGTGCTGTGGTTGGAAATTAACTACATGTTGTAGAATGAAAACTCTTCAGGGTTTTTCATGAAGTATATTATGTACAGGATGTAACTAGTTAGGTTAAAGTTAGTCTTGAACATCTGAAATGTTGATAATATGTTAAATATGTAGATAAGTGACCGGATCAACTTCAGACAGTAATCACCCCCTTCTTTTATTTCTATACTTTTTCTCTTATCATATAGAATTTTTCCTTATAGCATTCTGAATTTCTAGTTTTGATATTAAGACTGTTGTGCACTGGGTTAAGTATAATAGAAAAGAAAAAAAAGAGAAAACTAAAAAAAAAAATAGAAGAAAAAACCCTTAAAAAAAAGAAAAAGAGAGGAAGACAGACAGACAGCCTCGAGACTATTCCTCAATGAGCCTTTGTTAAAAGAGAGTGTCTGCTGGTGACTAATCCCACACACACACACAGACACATGTATATTGATACGCAGACACTGTGGCATTACAACCACACATCTGACCTCAGCAACAACACCAGTTTATGGAGACACACACACAGCCTGCGAGTGTGTGTGATGTCATAGCTATGGCTCGTATCCAGGTGTTTCACTGATTTCTCTCTGAGTTCCCCTGTGATCTGTTATGACTGTGTGTGTGTGTGTGTGTGTGTTTTGTGGGTGGGTACGTGTGTATTTGTGTGTGTGTGTGTGTGTGTGTGTGTGTGTGTGTGTGTGTATGTGTGTGGGGGTAGTGTTTCTGTGGCTGTGCATGAATCTAGATGAGGTCATATGATTGGTGAAGCAGACACTGATGTCTGTCTCGGCCTCTCATTCCCCTATTCTCTCTCTCTTTGTTTAGCTCTCTGTGTAAAGTACCTGGTTTATGTGACATATTAAACGTTTAATGTCCAGTTCATACGATCAATGATAACACCATAGACCGATTTATTGTCTCTAAACACCGCCCAAAGCTGCATGTCAGAGAAAAATAAAGTAACATTGTGATTCAGTTGATTCTCGCCCCCTACACACAAGTAATGATATCATGAGTGAGTTTGTGTGCTAAAATGTCAAGTTTAATATTCAAACTGTCTTTGAGGCTCATGATTCTTGTATGGGTACCTCTACAAGCTGCGGACATGTCTGCCCTTATTTACCTCCTCTGTTTTAATTGTCAGTCCAGCCAGCTTTAAGGATGCTGTTGTGTAACTCTCCATTTGACCTTTCCAGTGCAAGCAAACTAGAAACCACACAACACCAAGTCTGTCATCTATTATGTATGATGAAGTCATTCTTTTATTGTTTAGCTAATGCTTGTACAATATGTTCTAACTTTTTTGGATGTATAAATGTCCAAAATGAATAGTTTTACCAGGACTAGATGCTAAATGTCAGAGATTTACTGCTTGAGTTACAAATATGCTCTTAAATGAATAGTGTGGCATTGTTTGGAAATATGCTTACTCGCCTTTTTGCCCAGAGCTAGATGTGAGGATTAATACCACTCTCATATCTGTGCATTTAATATGAAGCTACTGCTGTAGCTTAGCTTAGCATAAAGATGGGAAACGGGGGGATACAGCTAGCTTATCTCTGCTCAGGTATAACAAAATACACATACCAGCACCTCTGGTACTTATTTTGTTTATTTAATTCTTTAAAAAAAACTTAAGTCTAAAAACAGCAATTGGAGTCTTGTCTTCACCGTGAAGTTGCCAGCTAACTGGTGGGGTCTCGAGGAAATCACAGTGTTTGGGGAAGAAATAATCCTGCACATAAACCCCTCGTAAAGCCCCAAATTGTCACTTTCACTCTGCAGTTTATGTGCAGATAAAACAAACAAACAAATCAGTGAGCTTTAGAGTTTCTGCATGCAGATTTTTGAACAGAGCCAGGAAAGCCTGTTTCCAGTCTTTATGCTAAGCTAAGCTAACTGGCTGCTGGTGGTAGAGGTTTCACTCCTCTCAGCTACAGCAGCTCTCAGTTAAGCGTTTTTCCCACAATGTTTAATTCCAGTACGTCCATTTACACCAATCCATATATTTCTATGGTGTCTGAGACACATGTTTTCTTAATTTGTGTGGGCAGCTGGACAAACGGACAGCTACAGCGGGGGGGTTTACTGAACAATAGTATCTGAGAAAATTAAACACCCTGCCTATAGGGCTAAAGAGGTTAGTTTGGTGTATGTCCAGTCAGTAATAAAACATTTTTTATATGCACAGGTACATTAGCTTTCATGTGTTTACAAATCTAGGGACATCTTGAAACCCTTTCTCCCAGACTCTCTACGTCTTCTCCCTATTTCTCTTTTCTCTTCAGCCCGCTTTCTCCTCCTCCCACCTCTGTCTCTCTCTCTGTGTCTATATGACAAAGCCTAACAATTACTTCTTTCTCTCTCTCCCTCTCTGACTCATTGCAATGTAATTACACTTGCTGACTGTCCTCTCAGACACTACACACACACACACACAAACACACACACACACACAAAGAGAGAGAGACAGGTAACTTATTCACAATATCTATGGCTGTAAATCCTCGTTTCTACACTGCTGCCCAGTCGGCGCTTTGAGAAAACTTATGGTACAAGGGGACGGTCGTTAGTCATTTTGGTTGAGTCAAGGAGGATGCACGCACACACACACATACATACACACACACACACAAACCAAAAGGGAATCACTGTGTTCCACTTCCATTCATCACTAGCTGACATGCTGCACCAGTGACCTGCATGACCAAAGGTAGCTCACTCAAAGTGTGTAAGTGTGTAAGTGTGTAAGTGTGTGTGTGTGCGCGCATAAGTCCGGGTATGTGCAGGCCTCAAGGAGGGACAAGTCATTAACTATGATGTCATTTCCTGCCATTGTAGCCCATTTCAGTACACGCAGCAAACACTGAGTCTACACTGCACAGAAGTCCATCTACGCACATACACACACAAACACACACACACACACACAAACTAAAACAGCTGTATTAAACCACGCTCAGAAGAAAGAAAAAAAATCAAGCATCCATAAAACCGCACCAGTGTACAATCCACGGTCAACTCTATGAATAGACAGAAGTCCTAATCCCTGAAAGACACTGTTGTTGGGAACATTCAAACACTACAAACGTTTCAGGTTAT